>NC_092046.1:133406497-133711573 GCF_003086295.3 Arachis hypogaea
TTTTTTTATTTGGTTATCAAAGAAAATAAGAAAGAAATTTTTTTTTGTGTAAGTCTTACTAAAAAAATTTTTTTCCATCACAAAAAAAAAAAAAAAGAAAAAAATGCTATATTTTTTTGTAACTATCCTTAATTATATTATTATTAATATAAATTTAGTTTTAATATTATATTATAATAAAAATTTATATTTAAACATTATATGTATTAGATAAATAATTTAAATCAAATATATGAAATTATAATATTTTATAATAATTATAAAATCTAATAAAACATAGATAAATAAAAATATTTATACTTTATTTTATAATAAGAGTATTAATGTAATTTTATACTATTATGATTTTTTTCTCATTTTCTTTTTCTATCCAAATAAAATTTTTTTTCTATTTTCTTTTCATCTATTTTCTATTCATCTAAGCAACATATAAATAACCCTACTTTTTCTTCTATTTTCTTTCTTCTTATTTTCTTTTTTTTTTTATTTTTTTTCCTTTCATTTTCTTTCCTACATTCAAATAAAGTGTTCATGTCACAGTTCCTAATCTTTTTAAGAATATCTATTATCAATCAATAAACTGTAACGACTAATTTTTTCAATAGAGATGATCATAGGGGTGATAAATAGACATATTCCATAAGATCTTCATTTTTCAACATGTTTTTACCCCCATCTTCTTTGATTTTAACGCGCTCTTTTCCTTTTCAAAATTCAGTAAAATTAAACTGTAATACTAATAATGTCGGTGATGCTATTGACTTTAGTTATATCTTACGTAATTTCAATGGAGATTGGTTACATGGCTGTGCTGGTTTTCTTCCCCGAGCACCCATTTTTCGAAGTAAATTTTTCGCGATTTGACGGGATTTAATTCTTATTTGAAAAGCGAAATGTAGAAATATCACAAGTGAAATAGATTGCTTGGATGCTTATATCTTTGTTAATTAGGTGAAGTTGATTCAAACGGATGCTAATTGTGTTATAAATGCTCTAGCTAAGTTTGCAGCAACTAGTACTGAATGAGCCTTGAGGTCTTTTCTAGTTTTCTATAACTCAAAAATATTTTAAATAACAAATTTAATTGAGTGTATCACAAATTTTTTTTTTTTGGTGAATATGAAGAATCAAGGCTCAAGGAAGAAACAAAACTTAAAATACTCCAAGGGGAGGAAACATTAAGGGTCCTCTCAAATCATTCTCTATTCAGTTCATTAGAAGAAATGGTAGCTAATCTAAAAAGCTGAAGCTATATTTGTTAGAAAAATTATATTATGTTGTGCTAGTCAGTCCGCACAGCTGTTACACTCCCTCCAGACATGCTGGAATTTTAAACTCCAGGGTCTATTCTTCAAATTCTATATGCTAAAAAGCATGGAGTTATATGTTGGTCACTCCTGTTAATTTCTCTCTAATTCTATAATTGCTTCGGCGGAATTTGTTTCCACGATGACCCTTCACATTCCAATATTCTAGGTCATTAAAAATTCATGAAAGACTCTCCAAAACTCAGCTTGTACTACCTAGCAGTCTCCCAGTTTCACTACAAAACCTCATATGATCCTATCCATTCTCCTTCACTTGTCCTTAACAGACCCCCGCAGCCCATTACTCTTGCAAAGGTGGGGTCCATTTGTTTCTTGCTTGCAGTGTCTTGTTGGTCCCTTTCTTCTTCAGTCTCATGAGTGCTTTCCTGTTCTTTTTCAGAATCTTTGTTATCATTATTGCTGCCTTCATGCGTCTCACAAAAAGGGAGAAAAAAATTTATGGATTCCTCCACTTCTAAAGCCACCAGCAAATAACAAAAAAAACATTTGTCCACATTGATATATCCTACCAAGATTATTATGTAGATTTAGTCATTTAAGTCTAAATATGAATTGTGCTAAAGAACACTGCAATTGCTTGGAGCTGGATAAACTACATCCAGATTCTTGCCACTCTCGAACAAATTTTTGTAACAAAAGAATAGTGGTAGACAGTTGTGGCCTGCACTGCCGATACGTGCAAATCACATAATGTGGATTAGATGATCTTTTTATTTTCCAAGCTCAAATTTAATATTTAGTTTATTTTTGGAGTTAAATAGGTCGACCCAACAAACAACCAAGTTTGTTACCATAATGATCATTTAAAAACAAATGATTAGGTAGAAGAGATTTTACACAAATAGTAAGTTTGTTTGCTTTTATGCAACTACACTCGAGTTTGAAACATATCTTTAACTCAGGTAGTAAAATATAAAAACTCATAATTATATGTGTAGATGTGTAAATTTGTAATATAATATCTAATACGACTCTTAGGAAGATAATAGGAAATCTAAACAATGTGAATAATGGGTTGTAGATTTAGCCCAATACATGTATAAAATAAAAATATTTTTAAAAAAATTTAAATAAAAAAATTTACTTAGTTATTCCAAAAAAATAATCATTTCAAATTCTAATTTACTAAAATATTTCACTTCAATACTTTTTTTTCTTTTCCAATCGACTGCCACTTCCACCTTCATCAATAATCATCCTACTTCATTGTTGCTACTTGGCTTGCCACACGCTGCTATCGACGTCGCTCACCCCTAATAAAAATAAATTGAAATAATCATCTACATACCTAATGAATTGAACATCCAACATATTTTAATAATACATAACTAAACCAAATCCAATCAAAATAATTATCTATATACGAATTAAAATAACCATCTGTGTATCTATTAAAATGATCATCATAAACTGGCCATTGAAATAGAAGAAGAAAGACATGAATGACTAAAAAAAACAACCATGATCAAGCTCCCTTAGTCACATAATCCAAACATCTGCATCAAAGAAAACCATTTGAACGCTTACCTAGTTGGATTGTTGCACCAGTACATCACAATTGTCCTATAAAACTGTATGAAATGGCAGCCGCGAATGTCCCTGTATTTGGATGGATCTGTCGCAGATGAAGAAGAGGCTACGACAATGGACGCGGTGGGCTGCGGGGGCTGCACGGTCGGCGTGTTGATGGACTGCGCAAAGAACACAATGTACGTGAAGGGGGAGCCTGCTCGGACGTTGGCATAGAGGTAGGCAGCGTCAGCTGCGACTGGGCAGCGTCTGACTGATGAGAGGAAAAGATAATGGACGGGGGTTGCAGAATGCAATTCACAAATAGAGCATGGCGGTTAGAAGTAATTATGGGTGTAACTACACTATTTGTAAATCTTTATTCTTTTAAAATTTAAAATTTAAAATGATTAGAAATTAATTAATCATCTGATTTAATATTTTAATTTTAATTTCTCTTTTTTAATTCTATTATTTACATTGTTTATTATTCTTATTCTCTCCGTGCTTTTTTTTATCTCATATTAGAAGCTGGCCAATACATAAAAAAAAAAGCACAAATGACTAGTCACTCAACGTTTTTCATGTTCAAAGTAAATTTCAAATCGAAACTGATTAAAGAACCAGGAGTCACTGCTCTCAAGTCTGTGTATATATGACCAAGTATATCAGTGACTTTGTAATTATAATTTATAAGGTTAACTATTAATTTGATATCAGAAAAAATTTTGGACTAATTGATTTGTGAAAATAATTTTTGCTTTTATTTTTTATTTTTATTTTTTAAAAATAATTTTTATTTTTAACATTTTGCATTTTAAAAAACATGATTGGTTTTTAAAAAAAAGATTTATTTTTAACTATCAAAAATAATAAAAATATGTTTGGTTAGTTTATTTTTAAATATATTTTCAAAAATTTAAAATTACAAAATTATATTTCTATTAAATGTACGATTCGAGTTATTTAATTTTTTATTAAATTAACAATTAATTTTTTTATACAGTATTAATATGAAATAAATTACTATCTTATTATACTATTTTAGAAAAATTAAACTTAGTATCTCTTATATATATATATTTAGTTTTATTTTTCTATGATACTATATAACAATAAAAAACATCATTTGAAACAAAAAATCGAAACTAAAATTAATTTTATACCAACAATCAATTAATTAATATCAAAATTTATCGATGTAAACAATTGTTAACAAATAATTTATTAATAACATAATAAATAAATAAATAAATATTAAAATTAAAAAATTAAAAAAAACTTTCTTGTCAATATTTTTAAATTTTTATATATTCTTTTAATTTTATTATCGATACTTTTATAATTGATTTTCGATTTAAAAAATTATTTTATAACAAAATTATTTTTTTAAACAAAAAATAAAGGTAAAAAATAAAGAAATTTAACAAATACAAATTAATTCGAAGAATATGTACTCAATACTAAATAAAACAAAAAACACAATAAATACATATTTTAGTTCTAATTAGAGTTTTATTTTTTTTTAATTACCTTGTCTATATATTCAAAGATACAAAAATCAAGTCTCAAATAAAAAATTAGAGTTCTATTTAATTTTTCATGTATATTATTATTTTTTGCAATTCTTATTATTTCTTTGTTCATATTAACTTTTTTTTAGACATAAAGAACAGAAAATGATAAAAAAAAATTAACATGAACAAAGAAATAATAAGAATTGCAAAAAATAATAGTATACATGAAAAATCAAAATGCTAAAAAATTAATATAAAAATTATTTATCATATAAATAAAATAAATACAATAAAAAATAAAAATATGAAAGAGAGTACTATAAATTTTAAAAAAATTTTCAAGTGTAATGGTATACCCAATAATTTTTAACTACTGATCTTAATTATAAATTATATATATATAATTAAGATCAACGGTTAAAAATCACCGAAATACCAATGTATTGGTATACTTAAAAACTTTCTTAAATTTTATAATGTCTATAATTTTTTTAGTACTATCAGTACTCTTTAATTTAGTATTATTTTAAACTATAAATTTTCATTATTTTTTTTTGGTGACTTAAAAGAAAATAAATAAAAACTAAGAAAGAAAAAAAACAAGAAACTGCTTAAGAAAGGCAGTCCCGCTGAATACTACTCTCAAACTCCTTCCAAGGCAATGGAAGCTCCACTTGGGGAGAAATAGTCCTCATTGCAGTCTTTGCCATGATGTCTGCTACTGTACTTGCATCTCTCAAGATCAACCGAAGATCAGCACGCCATTTCCAAGACATGATATCTCGGATTTTTAACACCAAAGGATCAATAAACCCAGAGCAATCTTGTAAATTATTGACAATAGTAAAAGCCTCTACACAGTCTGTCTCACATATAATGTCTCTTTGTCCCGAGTCCCATGCTAAAAGAAAGCCCTCCAAATAGCAAACAACTCTCCTTGCAAAATGCTACGACTCTCAATTGTTCCCAGACAGCCTCGTTGCCACCTTCTCTTCCAATCTCTGCTAACACAAGCAAAACCAACTCGAGCACCACTGCCAGCATAGCTAGCATCACAATTAATCTTAAAGGTACCCATTGAGGGGGGAATCCAAGAGCCACTAATGGTTGAGGGGATAGATAGTCGTTGCAACTCAAAAATATTTCGGAGCTCCTTTTCTAAGGACAAAGCCATACTAATCACCTTGTCTGTGGTCCAATGCTCGTGAGGATGAAAGATCTCGTTATTTCTCGAACACCAAATCCACCAGAGACCAGAAAAGAATCTAAAGGGGCGCTGTTTGCTATTATGTAAGAACCAACTCATCAAATCCACTGGTTGATCGGAGATCCCTAAAGCTGGCCAAACAAGTTGGGCTTTTGGACAATCCCGAATACAATGTAAAACCGATTACTGACCTGAGAAACATCGTGGACAGCTATCCGTGTGCGAAATGCCCCTCCTAAAACGAAATGCAGCAGTAGGAAGAGCCTCCCGAAGACATAGCCAGGCCAAAAATTTGTGCTTTTCCGGAACATGTTGACGCCAAAGCCAAAGCCAATTACCCATATCCTCCCAACTAAACATCTTCTTACTGAGCCACAAATAACCACTATGAGCATCATAAACCTTTGAGGCTGCACCAGTCCAACACCAACCGACCTCTGAACCAGCTTGAACATCTGGGTTGTAAGAGTTAATGTTGCTCTGCAGAGACTGATTCAGAGGAGAATAGATATTCTCAAGGTTCCACTGTCCAGATGACCAAAGGTCCAAGATCCTGAGATCCGAATCAGAAATGTGAACATAATCCATCTCCTGACACAGTCGCCCCTCTCTTCTCCATTTAGAAAACCAAAAGTTCTGTTCCAAATCCCCAATGCACCAACTAAAACCTTCCTTCAGGATATCCCAAGCTCGACATATACTCTTCCAAACATAAGATCCCCTTCCTCGAGACCGACTAAAACAATCATCCTTAGAAAGAATGGTATTTCTCCATCAACAGTTGAACCCATAACTTGTCGGGATGGTGAAAAAGTTGCCAAACTAATTTTCCAAGAAGAGCAATATTGGCACAAAAAGGATCTCTAATTCCTAGACCTCATAACTTCTTAGGAGTGACCAACACTTTTCAGTTAACTAGATTCAGGCCTCTACCATCAGCTTGACCCTTCCATAGAAATTTTCGCATCATGGATTCTATCTTATTAATTACCCCTTTAGGGAAGAGAGATACTTGCATGCGATAAGTAGGAATCGCAGTCACTACCGAGTTGAGCAAACAGAGTCTGCCTGCCTTATTAAGCAATCTCCCTTTCCAGCTGGCTAGCCTTCCCCGAATATTGTCCAAAACATTGTTGAAAGTTGCGCGTGTCACCCGAGAGTGATTAAGGTTCACCCCTAAATACTTGCCCAAGTTCTGGACGAATCTGATGGAGGAGACTCTAGTGAAAATCTCTTTTCTTGTCGCTAAAACATTCCTGGAGCATAGCGCTTTAGATTTTTCCACATTAACCTTCATCCTAGAGGCTCTGCAGAAATTTTCCAAAGCTACCATTACAGTTTGAACTTGCTGTTTTTCAGCTTTACAGAAAAGAAGCAAATCATCGGCAAACATCAAATGAGAAATTCTTGGACCCCCTCTAGAAACTGCAACCGGCTTCCACAAGCCTTTATCAACTTGAAGATTAATAGAACAGGACAATCTCTCCATATACAACACAAACAGATACGGTGATATAGGATCTCCTTGCCTAAGACCCCTGCTCGGAGTAAAGCTATTTAATCTATCCCCATTCCAGAGGATAGACAGTGAGGAAGCAGTGACACAACGCATAATCAGATTGACTGTCGGAGGAGGAAAGCCAAAACTCACCAGGGTTTGTTTCAGAAATTCCCAATCCACTCTATCGTACGCTTTCTCCAAATCAATCTTAAAAGCCAGGGTGCCTTTCTTTGACTTTGTCTTCTTCATGAAATGGAGAACCTCTTGTGCTACAATGATGTTGTCTGGGGTTCCTCTCCCCAGGATAAACCCTCCTTGAAGGGGCCCAATAATCTCTTTGAGATGGGGACGAAGTCTATTGACCAGGACCTTCGTTATAACTTTGTAAACCACATTACAGAGACTAATTGGTCGAAAATCCTTCATGGAAATCGGGTTTTCTACCTTCGGAATAAGAACCACAAGAGTTTCCATCATCCTTGGATCCATATCCAAACCAGAGAACGCATGACGAACCATAGTCCAAACATCAAAACCAACAATCTTCCAGTATTCTTTAAAGAAGAAAGCCTGAAACCCATCAGGGCCCGGCGCCTTAAAAGAATGCATACTGAAAACAGCCGACTTAACTTCTTCCAGAGTAACTGGCACTGTGAGGCTACAACAGGCTTCATCATTCAGGGAAGGCAGCGGCACATCACCAAGACAACCTAAGTCTACATCCTCCGACTGGCAGAATAGGTGTTTATAGAAGAATTCAGCTTCCCTTCTAAGGACATTCGGGTCCGTTTCCCACACCCCATCTTGAAGAAAGAGACCATGAATCTTATTATGCTTTTTCCGCACAAGAGTCTGGACATGAAAGAACTTGGTATTTATATCCCCAAATTTTACCCACTGCTCTCTGGATTTTTGAAACCATAGAAGTTCCTCCTGCACAAGCGTGTTATTAAATTCCTCAATCAGCTGTTTTTCTTTTTGCCGCATAGACAAATCTTCCATTACTTCAAGTCGCTTCTGAAGAAAATTAATCTGTCTCTCCAATTTGCATTTCCTAACGAAAATGTTGCCGAACACTTTAGAATTAAACTCCAAAGAGTTCTTCTGCACTTCTGAAAGCTTGCCATGCATCTCTCTGTAGCCAGCCTGCCATGACTGGTTCACAATATCTCTGTACCCCGGATGAGTTGCCCAAGCTACAATAAACCGAAAAGGTCTATTCTTTTTCGGTTAGGGACGACCTGTACAGCGTACTAGGATAGGACAATGATCAGACTGAAACCTATTTAAAATTTCTGCGTAAGCCTCTGGAAAGAGAGATAGCCAGCCACTATTGATACAAACCCGGTCAAGTTTTTTCGCCACCTCAACACCATTTTTAACCCTTCTGTACCAAGAAAACTGTCTTCCAATAGTCTTCAAGTCAAACAGATTACTATCCCCTAGAGAGGCAGCAAGCCGATCTGCATGACGACTCGAGAAGAGGCAACCCTTAGATTCATGAGAGAATAGTACTTCATTAAAATCACCAAGAACAATCCATGGCCCGCAGAAAGACGAAGACTGAGTAACAAGATAATCCCATAGCAAAACTCTGGTATTAAATTGAGGACTACCATAGATACCACTGCACCTCCAAATCACATTATTTACCTGAACCTCAACTGTAACACACTGATCGAAAGCATCAACCCATTTGCAGTGAACACCCTGTATTGCAGAAAGGAACCAGATACCCCCCTTATGTCCTGACACCTCCACTATACCAATAGGGTGATAACCAAGTCTTTTCCAGAACAGTTTCAAGTGTTGAAAAGGACAGTGAGTTTCAACCACAATAAAAATTACAGGTTTAAATTTCCTAACCAACTCTTTACAATTCACCCGGGCTAACTTATTAGAAGCACCCCTAATATTCTAAGCTATTATATTTAAACTATTCATAATATAAAATATAAAAATATAAAATAAGGAAATCAAAGTGCTTCACCAACCTCAAACCGAGGCTTGCCCAGCTGAAGTGACTCCCGTGACCTTCAGGTTTGCCGGATCTCCATGGAATATCTCCTTAATCCCGCCTACCGATGCAGCAACAGCCGGCAATGCGCCTTCCTTCTCCAATAGAACCGCCACGGTAACACCCTCCTTCACGGTTGCAGGAAGACATGACGATGCTTCCACCACCGTGCCTCCATTCTTCTCAACTAGCGAGCTCTGTAAGGACCCCGACCTTGGTCGTTTCCGGAGAGAGGACCCACAAGGCACTGGGGTGTGTCGGGTTGAGGAGATCGACATCTCACCAACACGGGAAGCGCTGTGTCCGACCTTGACTCGTGACCCGACCTTAGCGCGATAGGAGCTGGATCCATTCGTGTGAAAGAAGTGAATGGTGGGCCTGATTATTCTACCCGAATCGGTTCTAGATTGAATGCCTCTTTGGACCTTGTTAGATTGCTTCTGACCCAGTTTGGTTTTATCTTTTCTCACAACTTGCTCCCAGCCTGGTTCATCATGCATGCAAGCCTCCTCAACATTATTTCCTTCCAAATTATTAGCCTCCAAATCCTCTTACAAATTCGATGCAGGATTCTCGCCAGTAACGCCACCTACCACATTAGGTTCTACTTCATTTGAATTGTGAATTTTGGTCTCAGGATGTGGCACTGCCTTTGTACCGTCCCGTGGCTTGGTGGCATTGGAATCAACACTCTTTCCTTCCCTAGAGTCTCTACCCAAGCACTGTGCCATATCGTGATCATAACGTGCACAAGAGTTACAAATTAAATTTAAACTTTCATACTCCACTACATGAGTTACGCCTTCCACAATGATATGCTTGATCACTGGCAGTCCTAAATTTATTTGAACACATACTCGGGCATATCGTCCTCTCTCAGCCAACTTAGTGGCTAAGTCCACTTTGATGGGAACTCCTATTGCAGAAGCAATACGCATCATGGCCTGTTCCTGATAGCACTAGATTGGGAGCCCCAAAATCTGAACCCATACAAGCGTAGACCCGAAGGATTGCTCACATGGCCGAAAATCTATATCCCACGGTTTTACAGCAACATAGTGCCCCTCAATCAACCACGGGCCACCAAGCATGACCTTCTCACGATCTTCACATGCATCGAATTTTACCATGAAGTACCCAAACCCCACATCAAGCAGATCAAAGCCACCTTTGATGTGCCAAACCATCCGAAGCTTGTGTGAAAGAGCTGTGTAACTATAATTTTTATCAAGAACCTTGATCACTAAAGCTTCTCGATAAGGCTCTGCCAAACAAAGCTTGGCTTCTTCAGTGAAGTTTACACATGGAGGTTGGGAATCGCCCTGCTTGCCCACCACCATGGCTATACTATCCCCAGATTGAGATCCTGTAAGTGCAAACACCTTCGATTTCTCTGGACCAATGACTTTATCTCTAAAGGAGATCTTTGTAGGATTTGAAAAACCCTCTCGTGAAAAACCCTCCTTGGCACCGGATGCCCTCCACCCACACTCTCCCCCTTATCTCTTTCGACGGCATGGCCGCCATCCTCACTGTGTTTCGCCCTCAAACACTCGTTCTCGCTCTCTCCTTTTCTCATTCTCTCTGAATACGGAGTACGTACTATAAATTTTCATTATTTATGATTATATTGTTACTTCTAATTAGTTTTTCATTTAATTTATCCTTTTTGATAGGATCATAATTCATATTATGCAAAATTTTTATAATAAATGTATTATATCATAATTATAATTACAAATTTTACAAAGCCGAATTCAAAATAAAACTTGAGATTGTTAAGAACTCTATTATCAAGAGTTCACATTCATCATTCATTTGCATATTTGCTAAAGTAAGAGACAATGCTTGGGAGAAGAAGAAACCGCTACAGGGTATTGAGGTTTCTTCATCGATGCAATCCTTTCAGAAACCGCTGTAGGGTGTAGTGTAGCAGATTCTGTGTTTACAAAAGTCAATATAAACTGTTACAGGGTGCAGCGGTTTATGCACAGCCAAATTCAACATAAACTGCGATAGGGTGTAGCGGTTTACGTGCAATTCTAATCCACGACAGGGTGTCGCAGTTTATATATAATTAGAAAAGTTGTAATTGCGTCTGGTGTTTTAAAAAATTGTAATTACGTAATGTTTTTTTCCAAATATTTTAAATATGTAAATTGTCCTAAAAATAAATAGGAGGATTTGAACCTTTGTTCCAAAACCAAAAAGGCAAAAACACCTTGAAAAGAGTGTTTTTAACTTTTTTTTATTTTTTTAAAAATATTTTCGTTGAAAATATTTTTAAAATGTTTAACCAATCATATTTTCATGTCTATTTTCATTGAAAATGGAAATGAAAATGCTTAAACCAATCAGCGCTTCAGGTGTTATCTAAAAAATTCAGACATTGAGAAAAAAAAATCCTAAAAGAGGTTATCAATAAAATAATTTGTAAATAATTTTAAAATGTGACAAAAATAACTAATAAATATTATATTTTTATAATTGGCAAAAAAAATTTTGTATTTAGCAAATAACTTAACCACTTGATCCGAATTTTTGTGGCAACATTTGAACAAATATTTAGTAAGTGCATAAAAAAAATTTGAATCCAAATTTGATCGCTAGATTTTTTTTATTTTTTAAAAAATTTTGGCCATTTACAATTAAAAAATTACTTGACATAAAATTATCAAATTCTAAAGATGAAAAGATCTATTTTTTTAATAATACTTACAAAAAATTACATCAAAATATGATTTTTAAAATCTTTTTTAAAATATATATTTAATATGAGTTAATAGTTAAATTAGTGCTAAAAGATTTTTTTAATTAAATTGGTCAATCAAAGATTAAAAATTAATCATATTTGTCCTTTAGTCACTCTATTAGTAATTTCCGTCAATGAATAATGTTGTGAAACATTAATTGACAATATACATAATACTTGACATGTCTAATTGAATATTGACCAAATATGTTTGTAAAAATCTATTAATTTAGTTCTTTTTTTAATCAGAAAAGCTCTGCATCGCTGTAATTTTTTCATCCAAGCTATCCAAGTAACTTCTTCCAGACGCGCCTCTCCCACTCCCTCAGTTGTTTGTCATACACGCACCTCATATAACATAAACCTTCTGCTGTGTGATAAACCTTTCCTCAACTTAAAACCTTCTGCTGTAACTTAATCCTTGTTCTCTTCTCGCGTTTTCGTTCTTCTTCTTCTTCTTCAATGTAATAAGCTTCGTCATTCTCCTCTGTTCGAGTTTTCTTTATTCTTCTTTTTCTTCTTCTCTACTCGCGATCTTCATTATTGATCTGCATTGAATTCAAAGTAATAATCTCCGTCGTTCTTCTTCTTGTTCGTTTTCTTCTTCGATCTTCACCTCTGAATCGAAACAATGAATAATTCAACTTCAAATCAATTGAATGAGAACGATTTGGTTTTTTCTTCTGAAACGAAT
This sequence comes from Arachis hypogaea, assembly GCF_003086295.3. Taxonomy (NCBI): domain Eukaryota; kingdom Viridiplantae; phylum Streptophyta; class Magnoliopsida; order Fabales; family Fabaceae; genus Arachis; species Arachis hypogaea. Next base: position 133,419,023 of record NC_092046.1, read on the forward strand.
CATGCTGATGAGGTTTGGATTATTCAATTTTGAATCGAATATAATGGAATGCAATTGTTAATTTTATTTGAATTGAATTCAATGGACGTAGGTGTTTTTGAATCTGAATTTAATTGAATTGAATTGATAATATCTAAATTGTAGACAGAGGTGATTCAAATTTGATTTTGTATAATAGATTATGTTTCGTTCATTAAGTACTATAGAGTTGTTTCACCATGAGTCCCTGTTCGGTTTGGTATGCAGAAATGAGTTTGAATTTAATTTTTTATACTGGATTATGTTTCTTTCACTCAGTACTATAGAGTTGTTTCACCATGATTATGTGTTCGGTTCGATATGCAGAAAGGAGTTTGAATTTGAATATATATAATGGATTATGTTTTGTTCACTGATTAATATATAATTGTTTCACCCTAATGACACTTTCGGTTCACTGTGCAGACCAGCTGTGTTATGGATGAAAAATTTGTCCCAAAGGTGGGGATGATTTTCAAGACACTAGAAGAAGCTGGAAAATTCTACGAATATTATTCTAAACTTGCTGGTTTTTCTACCAAAATAAGAAACACGACTTGGGACGGAGACAAGATTAAGAATCAACTAATTGTATGCAGCAGAGAGGGGAGGTGAAAATTCAAGATATCTCCAACTCTGAAGACAAATCCCTCAGCGGGGTTAAACTGTCCAGCCAGGATTTACGTACACATAATGAAGGATGTCGGTCTTTGGACAATTTCCAAAGTTGTTTTGAATCACTCACATCCTTGTTGTCCAGACCAGGCAGAGATGCTCAAATAACACAGGGAGCTTAGCATGTTCGTGTGTCGCACCATCGAAACCAATGAGCAAAACTTACCAATCATTTGTGGCAGCAGCTGGTAGCCATCGTAAACTAAGTTTTATAGAAAAAGACATGAGAAATTACATCACAAGGGAAGTACGAAATATTTCCGAACAAGACGATGCAAAAGAATTTGGGAAGTACCTACTAAGAATGAAAGAAAAGAGCCAAAATTTCTTCTTTGAGCTCAACCTCGAAGGCGATCATTGCATCAAACATGCATTCTGGGCCGACGCAAGAAGCAGGGCCGCATGTGAGTATTTTGGAGATGTGGTTTCATTCGACACTACCTATAACACAAATAGGTATTCTGTTCTGTCACATGTAGTTTTTTGTTTAGTGACTGTACAAATTTCGGTTCACCATTGTCTGGATGCATCTATTTATGCAAGTACAATTTGGTTTTAGGTTCTTTTGTGGGCGTGAATCACCACGGTCAGTCGACACTTCTCGGGTGCGCACTGATGAAAAATGAGGACATCCAATCATTCAAATGGCTATTCGAGTGTTGGCTCCGTTGCATGGTTGGGAAGGCACCAAAAGGCATTCTTATCGACCAATACGCATCGATTCAAAGGGCAATTGAGCTGTGCATGCCAACAATAATTCACCGGTGGTGCATCTGGCACATCATGAAGAAGATCCCACACAAATTAAATGGCTACAAGGGACACGAAGAAATTGAACAAGAGACGAGTCATGTTGTTTGGAACTCGTACAGGAAAGATGCATTTGACAGAAACTGGAACGATTTCCTCACAAAGTATGACCTTGGAGGCAACAAGTGGCTCTCAGGTAACCGATGTTTCAATTTGAATTATTTTTATGCCAATACCTTTTTTTTCAAGACATGCACTGCTTTCGGTTCACCACACCGTATTTGTTTGGTTTATTCTGCAGAGCTGTACGAAGATCGGCATATATGGATTCCAGTTTACCTGGATTACCACTTCTGGGCCGGAATGAGAAGCACACAAAGGAGCAAGAGCATGCACGCATTTTTCAACAAGTTCATCACACGCAACAGCTCCCTGAGACAATTCGTGAAGCAATACGACAATTGCCTAGCAAGCAGAGAGCAAAGAGAGAGAGAATTTGATGCTGCAAATTTTCACACCGTGATACCGTGTGCAACAAAATCAGCAATAGAGGCCCAGTTTCAACATGTGTATACCCACAAGAAATTCCGGGAAGTTCAAGCACAATTCAGAGAAAAAGTGAACTGCATCACAAGATCAATGCATTCCACTCTAGGTTTTACAATATACGAAGTTGTAGAGCAGGTTTCCAACTCAACATTCAACAAGTTTATGGTCACCTACGACGTAGTATCACGTGAGGTAAAGTGTCAGTGCTTGTTGTTCGAGTCAAGGGGCATATTGTGCCGCCATTCCCTGAGCATCCTAAGCTTCGAGCGAGTGGATAACATGGCACAGAAATACATAAATACATATTGGAACGTTAGAGCAAGAACATAAAGAGGAGGCACACACACATCAAGAGTAGCCAAGATGAGCCTATACTGGAGCCGAGAAGTAAGATATTCGAGAATTGGTGTTTTGGTCACACAATATATGCGAATTTGCCTCCGAGTCCGAGGAGTTGACCAAAATTCTGCATCGGGCATTTGACAAGGTCATGGCCGAGATGCAAGAATATCAACAAAGAAGCAAAGGAAAAAGTTCGTTATCCCATGAAGAAGCGACATTGAGTGACATGAACGACCTTTAAAGCCCGCCACGCGTCAAAACAAGAGGCCGGCCCAAGAATAGACTTGGATCAAACCTGGAAAAAATTATCTCAAACACCACGAAGAAAAAGAAAAAGACAGCTCCAAGCGAGGTAAAATTGATTTGCTTTCGATTAGGAAAAATTCATTTGTACATTTGCTAATATTCGATTTTATTATGTCTTTTGTAGTTTAACCTTTTAGACTGCGGATCAACGATTCAGTCAAGCTCCAGCCTTTACAATGCACCAGATATGAATTATCTGAGAGAGGATTATACGAGTTTTAGTTTTTATTAACATAAATTTCTTTCCACCCATGAGCCAATTTCGGTTCACTGAGGTTATAGGAGGGTTAATTTTGACTTTTGTTAGTCTTTAATGAATAGTCATTTTTTTGTGAAATTCTTTATTCAAAAGTGAATTTTTTTCTTTATTGAATAGTGAATTTATTGTGCTATGTCAGAGAGTTCAAGTGTTTCTGAAACTGAAAACTGATAGAATCATTTTTTTATAATTAGCTCTCTACTATATTGATATATGGAGTTGTTTCGATTCATCCAGTGTATTAAATTTGGTTCACTGTGTTTTTTGGGGTTCTTAATGTCTTGATAAATACACTGATTCTATTCACTATGACCCTGGAATAAAACAGCAGCTAGACAGTTCTAATAGATATATAAATTGACATCTCAGACCGACAGGACAAGGAGTAATCCATTTTGAATCAGATATAAATATTAACATTTGCTATATACATTGATATTAAGATTAGATATATACATTAACATTTAAATTAATATTTACATATATACATTGAAAGAAGGATTGTTTGCTTTTTTAAACAAGTTAAACAAAATATTGTTAATTACAACCAGTCAATCTTAGTATATCCTATTACTATCTAAATTCCCATATGTGAATTTACAATAAAGGCTGGAGAGGGCAGCAGATGACTTTGGGAGTCTTATTGCTTCAGATGCCCAAATCACTTGATCTCTAATTTTGTTCATTTCGTGCAACAAAATATTTGGACCATATTGGTACCTGAAGTCATCAATCTCTTCCTACATTTCAATTGAAAGGAATTAGTTTCATAAGAAATGAACCTAACTGAAATAAGAAATGAAAGAACTTTATTAATTTAGAAAGTACTTACTTGTGTCCAAGCTTTATATTTATATCTTTTCCCACTTTTGATCTTTTGTGGATAAATTGTTTCGAGCCATTTCATGACGTATATGCCACAATCATAGCTAAGCAATAATTGCGTATAATACGATTAATAGTATACAAAATAAAACACATTAAAAATAGGACTATAGAAGAGAAAAATTCTTACTCTGTACGTTGACCGTTCAGCATGATATACTCTACTTCCTCTCCCTTTCCGTCCTCCATTAAGGATTCCGCCCCGGCGTATACCTTCATCTGGGAAATTATTAAACCCTGAAAGGAACACAAAAAGTAAATAAAGAGAAGCAACAACAGTGAACCGAACTCCTCTCATGTACTGAACAATTTAAATAATTTACAAAAAAATAACTTAGAACAAATTTATTCAGTTTTACTCTCGATTCAGGTATATGTTTTTGTCCTTATTGACCGGGTCAAGGGCATAGAATGCCTTTTTCTTGACATCGGCAATCCACAACCACCAATGCCATCCATTGCAAACCGGCACAAATAGTTGAAGTTTAGGAAAATGATAGAATATATCAGTCAAAACAATAGCAAACGAGAAAATTATCAAAGAATTTTTAGAAATGAATACTTACAAATGGATGCGATGCCAGTTTTCTTTTGTCAAGGAAACGGCGATGGTGGGCATATTGTTCGATATCAAACCGGTAGGCCTTATTTGTCCTTTTATCAGTGTATTCCACGCCATAGTTTTCCAACATAAAAATCTGCAAAACGAACATCAGTTAAATCAGAAGCGACCAGACTAGTGAATCAATATGAACATTCCCACCGAACCGAACAGAAATCATGTATAGAATCAACATGAACAAGTCCACTGAACAGAACTCCATTCATGATTCGAATAAGACGTGATAAACATCAATCAACAGGGAATAAGATATTTAGCTTACCATAATATCCAGTGGCACAATGTATATTTGTTCCTCATACCGGCGACATTTTATCTCGTTAAGAATCATGCTATGTATAGTCACCACCTATAGGAAGAAAATTTATGAGATATAATGTATAAGAGTCTATAGAAAAATCATTAACGTTAACACAATTGGCAAAGAATTTACCGTGCTTTCCACTTGTTGTTTGGGCATTAGAGACATGAAATGTTCTCAAACCCCCTCGTAAAGTGCCTCATGCTTCAAGACGAATATGGCGTCATATTCGTTGCTACTATCTTTGGTCTGCTTAACAAGTGTCATCCAGTGATAACACTTTTCGATCAACTCCCTTGTGATTTTATTTTTCTCCGGAGTTTTGAAAACTTCAGCAGTTGTGAAGGTTGGCTCGGCAGTTGTTGCTTCAGCAAACTTCAATGCTGCCGTCACCCCAGCATCTACCACTGTCTCTTTCAGGATTTCCAGCTGTGAAACAGTCGGCTCAGAGGGCTGAGTTGGTTGAGAGGGGGAGTTGCTTGAGATGCTAGGGGACTTATCCCAAGGCTAAAGGAAGGGATGTCATCTTCCTGTTGCCTAGAATGAGCAGCACTGCAAGTTGATAGACATATATAACAAATGATATTATACAAAAATGATGTCAAACAACTCAGTGAACCGAAATGATAAAATGTGGTGAACAATGTTAAAACTTACAATTCAGGTTGTGCTTGTTCTTCTAATTGCCATGCCACCGGAGCTTCTTGTTGCTGTTGTTGTTGGTGAAGGTTGCTGCATTAAACAGAAAAGATTTCAGTAATGAGGCAGATTTGTTATCCTGTACCATTAAAACTAATAAAAAGAATTATAATTACCAGCTAGACCAGAAGATTATAAAAATGATATTAATTAAAACTTACACGTTCATTGGAAGTTCTGGCTCCATATTCCTTGGTGAAGATTCCTCAGCAGCCTGCTTTTGTTGTTCTGATTGTTGTGCCGGTGCTTCTTCACAAGGCTGCTGTTGCGGTTCCAAAGGGTTGCTATATTAAACAGAAAACAGTTCAATAATGATCCCAAACTATTATCTTATTTTATTAAAATTAATAAAAAGAATTTTGTGAGACCACCGAACCGAACCCACTAGATGCATTGAATAAAACATGATAAATAATAAAATAGCTAGAAAAGCATTGCTGCATGCAATCAGAATATCCCTAAACCCTGAATACACTAACTATCAAGTGAAAATGCAAGCAGAATAACCCTAAATCCTGGATACACTAGCTATCAAGAGATTTAAAATTACCAAGCCCGCTGAACCGAACAAGATTCATGTGGTGAATAAATATTTCTAAACTTACTTATTATCAGAAGTTTGTTGTGTTTGATTTTCTGGAGGGACATAGATAAAGTCATCTTTGATCAACTCTTCCCGAAGAGAACTTGGAAGAGACAACGAAAGAGGAGGTCTAAGGAATGTAAAGAATGAAAAAGTTAATGTTGAACAATTAGAATTTGTTCTGATATGAAACAAAAATGCATGATATGAAACAACTCAGTGAACCGAAATGATACAATGTGGTGAACAATGTTAAAACTTACAATTCAGGCTGTGCTTCTTCTTCTAATTGCCTTGCCACCGGAGCTTCTTATTGTTGTTATTGTTTGGGAGGGCTGCTACATTAAACAGAAAATATTTTAGTAATGAGGCAGATTTGTTATCCTGTACCATTAAAACTAATAAAAAGAATTTTATGAGACCACCAAAACGAACCCCCTTGATGCACTGAATAAAACATGATAAATAATAAAACAACTAGAAAAGCCTTACTGCATGCAATCAGAATATCCCTAAACCCTGAACACACTAACTATCAAGTAAAAATGCAATCAAAATAACCCTAAACCCTGGATACACTAGCTATCAAGTGATTTAAAGTTACCAAGCTCACCGAACTGAACAAGATTCATTTGATGAATAAATATTTATAAACTTACTCAATATCAGATTGTTGTGTTTGACTTTCTGGAGGGACATAGATAAAGTCATCTTTGATCAACTCTTCCTGAACAGAACTTGGAAGAGACAACACAAGCGGATGTCTAAGAAATATAAACAATGAAGAAGTTAATGTTGAATAATTAGAATTTGTTCTGAGAAACGAGAATCTGTAGATTGAAAAACTCACATTTCTAAATGTTCAGAACAAGTTTGTTGTCGATCCTTAATGATTTGTAGCTCAGAATCAGGTGTTGCTCTAGTTACATTTAAACATGTTTTCCGTGCGATTAATTAAACAAAAATTATTAAAAAAAATCTAAAAGAGTAACATAAATATTTTTAACTTACATTGGTGGAGTTTTAAAACTCTTTCTTGGATGAATTTTCTTTTTTCTAAAATATTTTACCGTGCTTTTCGGGGTATTTTTCCTAAAAAAAAGATAACTAATTAAAATTAAAAACCTAGATTAGGTTTTAGGTTTTAGGGTTTAGGGTTTAGGGGTTAGAGTTTAGGATTTTGGGTTTAGGGTTTTAGGAGTTCAGGGTTCAGGGTTCAAGGTTCAGGGTTTAGGGTTTAGGATTTAGGGTTTTGGGATTAGTTTTAGTGCTTAGGGTTTAGCGGTTAGGGCTTAGGGTTTAGGGGTTTAGGGTTTAGGGTAGAAACACATGAAATTTGGAAACCACCAAATCGAAAATAAAGAAGGCAACAAACCAATTTACCTGGTATTGTCTGGGGTATTTACAGACAGTGTGGAGCTTGCCTGAGTCTGGAAGAGAGGTTCGCTACTGAGATTTACAGTCGGCAGTCTAAGCAAGATAAATAACTATTAGTAATTGAATCCAGAGGAATTAGAAAAGGTTCTAGCAATAGTTAGCAAAGAAAGAAAAATAACTCGGTATAAGAAGCCGAATCTTACGTCTCAGAGAAATTATTTTGTGCCTCCGTCGAGTCAAACTGATCCGGAGCAACGTTTGCTATTTGAGCTCCATCATTTCTTTTCTTTGATCTCTTTTCTCTTATTGTCTCTAACGCTTGTCTTCTTCTTTCTATAGCGCTGTCTTTTACTTGTTCAGATATGAAAGTTCATAAAATAAGTATGAAGGAACCTAAAACGAAAGTATCAATAAATAAAATAAAATATGATTAGAGAAACTTACTTCTTGTCAGAGTTGGTTTGGTTTTTTGCCACCCTTTGCAGTTGTTTTCTTTTTACTATGGGTGTTTTTTTAATTTCTTTTTCTCTGCAACATAGACAAACACATGGAATTTATATCGGAGAAAAATATAAGCAAGAAAAAGACACTAACAATCAAGTGAACGAAACTGACATAGTTTACCAAACCGAAAACAATTCATATGTTGAACAAAACATGATACTTATTTAATCATGAAGAAAAACATTTCTGAATTAAAAAAAACTCAACTTGAGCAACTCCAGTGAACAATATCACATCTGTAATTTACTTAACAAGCATACATAAACAATTTTCAGGAAGGAAATGCAAAACTAAACCAGATGAATATCATACAATCATATAAATGAACATCACCCAATACTTACTGGCTATCAGATTTGCTTGTGCCCTCTAAATCTGTCGGCACAGGCTTCCTTTTTTTGCTTTATTTTTTAACCACCTTCTGTGGTTGTTTTCTTTTCTTTGTGCCAGTTTTTTCAATTTCTTCTTCTCTGCAATACATAAGAACAAGTGCATAAGAACAACTTTAAGCAAATCCAAGTTAAATGAAATCAATATGAAGATCAAACTTACTGGTTTTCGGATTCACTTTTGCTTTCTGAATCCGTTGGAGTGTTTTCAGTTTCACTTATTTTTTCTGAATCCGTCTCAACAAGTTTTTGTTTTTTAACCACCCTCTTTTGACTTGTTCTCTTTGCTGGTGGTGTAAGAACTGAGATTAATTAATCGTCTAATTAAATAATTAATATTGTCCAAAATAGGATCAAAAATTTTAGAATGAGAATTGGAGGATTTAAATATGATTTTTGGACTCAGTAGATTTTTCTGAGACAGAAAATGTATTTTCTATGAAAAACCGAGTAAAACCGCGAACCGGCAGATGAACCGGCCGAACCGGTTCAAGCCTGTCCAGTAATTTGCGAGAAAAATTAAAAACAGTAGAAAACCTTAGGAAAATATTTAAAGTCGAAAACCGGGCGTTAATTTTAAAGGTTTGGCCCAAAGTTGGACCAAACGGGCTAAAAACGCTAACGGGTTGGACCGGGCCCAAGTTGGGCCCAAGCCCAACATATATAACACCCCATTAATGAACCCATCAGCCATAAACACACACACACACACACACACACACACACACAAACACACACAAGGTGAGTGGCTGAAGTGAAAGGGAAAGGAAGAGAGAAAAGTTACTATTCACATACAACTTCAATCCATCATATCTCGAGCTACAGTGCTCCGATTTGCATGCTGTCAGTGGCTACGCGAAACTCTTGCCGAGCCCGTCATTCTAGGTAAGCCTTGTGGTAAGTTTATTGAAATCCCCTGCCCATTTTCCTGCCCTAAGAATTTCAAGTTTTTGGATTTTGTGTTGAGTAAAATTTTGTGATTTTTGGTGTTTAGGTACACTCTAGCATTTGATTACTATTCAGTTTTCCCCCAATCATCGTTGGGTAAGGTGAGAAATTTAAATCTCTTGTGGTTTTATGGATTTGATGAATCCTAGGTTGAATTATTGTATATTATGTGTATATAGATTGAGATTGGGATTGTTGGCATTTGGTTGGAGCTTTGGAGTGATTATTGATACTTGTTGGAGTTGATTGGTGGCTTGGATTGTGGTTGAAAGCTTAATTGCACTCAATTTCGGGTTTTAGTGCATATTAGAAATCGGCCAAGGTATGGTTTTGGTTCCTTTATGTAGTATATAATATTTATGGACACTTAGGTTAGTGACCCATTGGATAGGATTGAATTAAATTGGTTGTTGGAATTGTTGTATGATGATGTATGATGATTTGATGATTTGGACTGTTGATGAATTGAAATGTTGATGTTGATAGTATGATATTGGAGATTGAGATTGAAATTGATTATGATGATTGTTGGTAAGGGTGGAATGATATTTGATTTATGTGTTGGTTGAGAAATGAATGTATTATTATGTATTTGATAATGGGGATTGATGATTGCATAAGGTGGAGTGGTGAATTGAGGTATGAAAAGTGTGAAATCTGATGTGTCTTGGGATTTTGATGAGATGGTGGTTTAGTTTTGGTTGTGAAATTGGAAAATTAAGCAATTGTGAAGTGTTGGTAAAAACTGATTTTTGGTGAATTTTGACGGATCATAACTTGAGCCTCAATTTTCAAAGTTTGTTGAAATTTGCTTTAAATTAAAGTTCATTGAAAAATCTTTAAATTGATATAAAGTTTATAGAAAATGGATTTCTGTAGAGGAAGTTATGATCATTCAAAGTTTTGTGTCAAAATCTGAATTCTGTGCATGCTGCAGAATTTGTGATTTCTGGTTTGTGTGCGCACGCACACACGGGGACGGTGGTTGGATCCCGCCTGTCTAGGTAGCGGCGGCGGCATAAGGATGGTTGTTCGTCCCGCTTGCATTGAGATGTGAGAACCGTGGCCAGAGTATCCCGCTCGCATCCCTTCGGATCACTAGAGTGTGCAGGCACAAAATCCTGGACGCTGTTCCGAGCACCATATCTCGGGGGTTCCCATTATAATTCCGAAGGGCGACATACATCTCCATGGAGATGTGTCGGGTTGGCAGTTGAACCGACAATGTGATATCACAGCCTATAGGACAGGCATTCATCATGTGCATCTTTTATCTGTTTGTTTGCTTTGCGTACCTGAATTGTATGCCTAATTGGATAACATGCCTAATTGCCTATGTGAATTACTTGGCATATATATATATATATATATATATATATATATATATATATATATATATATATATATATATATATATATATATGTCTATATGTCTATACTTGTGTTTTACTTGCATTGATATTAATTGTGTATTCTACTGGGATTGAGGAGGTTCGGAAGGCGGTGGCGATGGGATCGTATGGAGGATAGGTTGGTGAAGGCTGTGGGACAGCGGAGAATTGTTAGATTAGAAAATCCCCTAAGATAGACTACCCCTTTTATTATGTTAAGTTTTAAGTTATGCTTTACTATTTTAGTTATGCTTTAAGATGAATCTTTTGATAGATATGAAGTTCTAGGATTGCCTCTGGCGTCCCGGGGTCTTATATCTTATATCACTGGGCATTGTTACCATACTGAGAACCTCTGATTCTCATACCATATTCTGTTGTTATTTTTTAGATGCAGGTCGCAACCCACCTTGCTGAGTTGTTTTGGTGGTGACAGAGCAGAGGATCCTAGATATGTTTTGAATTCTTTTCATTATTTTGCTTAGATTTCTCATCTTTTGTATTTATTTTTGCCTAGAGGCTTACTTTGAGAGAAAAACTTGTACAAGCTGTTTTAACTTTCAGATTTCTGTATGGTCTGTATATAGCTAGTCGGCTTAAACTCCGCGAGCCGTGGTTAGATCTTTATGCTATTATACTCTTATATTTTGTTATATTATATCTATATCTTGTGCGTTAAGTTTGTAGCTTTGTGTGTATGTTTTGCGCCTTTCAAATCCTATTTTTGAGCTGTATCCTTCATTAGGCTTCTAGAATATATTACTTCTTCTATATATGATATGTATAAGCTTTAGACTTGTCGTAACCTTTGATTAACCTTTGCTTTACGACGCGAGGTAAGGCTTAGGATAATTAGGGTGTTACATTTAGTGGTATCAGGGCGGTTCGTCCTCGTGAGCCTGAGGGATGGACCAATTGTGCTTCAATGCATACTCTGTTTCTTTTCTTTGATGTTATTTAGGTTATCTCATTGATATTGCATAGCATGCTTGTTTGTGAGTGCCTGTTTAGGATAATTGAAGCACTAGGCTTTTGATATTGAGACTGATCACCTTGATATCGATTGTTTTGTTTAGAAAGGAACCCTAATGGCCACTCGCAGATGAGGTCGTACGGGTTCACGAGTAGAGAGTAGAAATGCGCAACCGACCGATAACCATGCCGAATTCATGGCGACAATGGCTAACCTTGCGAATACCATGGAGGCAAATGCTGCTGCGACTCTATAAGTTGTGTAGAGGTTAGGCCAACCGACTGGAAACGGAAACGGAGATGGAAATGGAAATGATAATACAGAAGGAAATAGTGATAATATAGGAGGTGCTCCGATGACCTTAGCTACTTTTCTCAAGGTTCATCCGCCTAGTTTCAGAGGTTCAACCAACCCTACAGAAGCGAATAATTAGTTTCAGGCCATGGAGCGCGTGCTGTAAGCACAGCATGTCCCGAACAACCAGTATATGGAGTTTGCTACGTATCAGATTTTGGGAGAGGCTCAGCATTGGTGACAAGGAGAATGCCGCTTGCTACAGCTGCAGAATGCCGACATCCCTTGGGATGTATTCAAGACGACTTTCTATAAGAAGTACTTTCTTGAATCTGCAAGGAAAGCGAAGGAGATGGAACTTATGTAGCTGAAGCAAGGTTCCTTGTCTATGGCAGACTATACTAGCCGATTTGAGGAGCTCTATAGGTTCTCTAGGGTGTGTCAGGGTTCCCCGGAGACCAACCAAAGTTGGAAGTGCATTAAGTATCAAAGGGGCTTGAAGGATAACATCATGACTGTTGTGGCTCCTTTGGAGATTCGGATCTTCTCCGATCTTGTGAACAAGGCGAGGGTTATTGAAGAATGTGCAAAGATAGTAGCCTCGTCAAGGGACACTTATGGAGGAAACACTAGTCGGGGACGTGGCAATTACTTTCAGCCGAGGGGGCAGAATTTCAAGAGATTAGGACATGCGCCTCAAGGTCAAGGAGGCTTCAGAAAGAATACTTATGATCAGTACCAGCGTGGCAAAGGGAGAGGGAATCAGAGTAAGGTTTCTCCGGATTTAACTTGTGATCATTGTGGACGTTTTCATCCATATGACTCTTGCAAGATTGGTATAGGTGGTTGCTTCAACTGTGGTTTGCCTAGTCACATTGCGAGAGACTGCACTCGTGGGAAGAATCCGAATGTGGGTCAGAGTCAACACCAAGGGCGAGTATTTGTTGTGAACGCCAAGGATGCTACTAAGGCAGATCCTCTGATTAGAGGTAACTGTTTAATTGGTGATAAAATCTTGGTTGCATTGTATGATACTGGAGCTTCGCATTCGTTTATTTCGTTTGCTAAAGTTGAGGAATTAGGCTTGAAAGTGTTAGAATTAGCATTTGAATTGCATGTACATACTCCGCATCAGATAATTGTGACTAGGTCAAGTTGTAGACAAGTAGGTTTCAAGCTTGAGGGTAGAAATTTTGTGCATGACTTTATTTGTTTACCAATGGTTGGGTTGGAGATGATTTTGGGGTTTGATTGGTTGTCAAACAATTGGGTGTTGTTGGATTGTTGTGAGTGGTCAATTCAGTTTATGCTAGAAGGAGAAAATGGAGCAGTGATAGCTGAGGGTTACTACCTGAACTCTGTAATGGTACACTGTAGTGGGGAAGAGTGTCAGGATTATATACTGTTGGTTGCAAATGCGTTAGGTGACAATCAGAAGATAGATCAAATCCCGATAGTTAGAGACTTTCTGGAGGTGTTTTCGGAAGATATTCCTAAGTTCCCACCTCAAAGGGAGATTGAATTTGCAATTGAATTGGTGCCGGGAGCTGGACCAATGTTGATTGCGCCGTATAGGATGGCTCCGATAGAACTGGCATAATTAAAGGCTCAGTTGGAAGAGCTTCTGAATAAGAGATTCATTCAATGAGTGTATCTTCATGGGGAGCGCCAGTTTTATTGGTGAAGAAGAAGGATTGAGGAATGCGACTTTGTGTGGATTACCGACAGCTGAACAAAGTGACCGTGAAGAACAAGTACCCGCTGCCAAAGATAGATGACTTGATGGATCAACTGCAAGGGGCTGGAGTGTTCTCTAAGATCGACTTAAGATTCGATTATCATCAGATAAGGGTGAAGGAGGATGACATTCCGAAACTGCGTTTAGGACGCGCTATGGACACTACGAGTTTGCGGTGATGTCCTTTGGGTTAACGAATGCACCTGCGGTGTTTATGGATTACATGAACAGAGTATTTTGTCCCTTTTTAGACAAATTTGTGGTGGTTTTTATAGACGATATCTTAGTTTATTCTAAGACGGCGAAGGAGCATGAGGAACACTTGAGAATTATGTTGGAAATCCTGAAGGAGCGGAAATTGTATGCTAAGTTGTCCAAGTGTGAGTTTTGGAAGGAGGAAGTAAAGTTCCTAGGTCACGTAGTGAGCAAAGGAGGAATAGCCATGGATCCTTCGAAAGTAGAGGCGGTGATGGAATGGGAAAGACCAACGACGGTGACGGAAGTTAGGAGTTTCTTGGGCTTAGCCGGATATTACTGGAGATTTATTGAAGGATTTCCCGGATTACACTACCGATGACTAAGTTGACAAGGAAGGAGGCGCCGTTTGTGTGGACGTCGGAGTGTGAAGAAGTTTTCAGACCTTGAAACAAAAGTTAACTTCAACACCTGTTTTGATTTTACCGGAACCGCGTGAACCATTTGAAGTGTACTGTGATGCGTCACTGAAGGGTTTAGGATGCGTGTTGATGCAACACCAGAGTGTGGTGGCATACGCATCGCGTCAGCTGAGACCGCATGAGGTAAATTACCCAACTCATGACTTGGAATTAGTAGCGATTGTGTTTGCACTGAAGATTTGGAGGCACCACTTGTACGGAGTGAGGTTTAGCGTCTTTTCTGATCATAAGAGTCTCAAGTACATCTTTGATCAGAAATAGCTCAATATACGTCAGAGGAGGTGGATGGAGCTTTTGAAGGATTATGATTTTAAACTAAGTTATCACCCTGGAAAGGCGAATGTGGTAGCAGACGCTTTGAGTCAGAAGTCTTTAATGATAGCTTGGATGATAATCAAGGAAGAGGAGTTAGTGGATAAGTTTGTGGATCTTAAGCTAGATATTGGTGAAGTTGCTGGAAGAGCTTGTTTGAATCAGTTGCAGATTTCAAGTACGTTTAAAATAGAGATTCAGAGGGCTCAGCAAGATGAGCAAAAGCTTCAGCAATTATTTTAACCAGTTGGCAAGAAGATGCATGGAGAATTCACTAAGGATGGTGAAGGATTGTGGAAGTATAAAGGGAGAATTTATATACTGGATGTCAGGAGTCTGAGGTAAGACTTGTTGTCGGAAGCTCACAACAGTGGGTTTTTCATTCACCCAGGAAGTACGAAGATGTACTATGATTTAAAGAAGATGTTCTGGTGGCCTGGGATGAATGGTGATGTAGCTACAGTTGTGTCTAAGTGCCTGACGTGTCAGAAGGTAAAGATAGAGCATCAGAAACTGTCGGGAATGCTACAGCCACTTGAGATTCCTCAGTGGAAGTGGGAAGGAATTGTGATGGACTTTGTGACTAGTTTACCGAGAACTAGGTCAGAATTTGATGCGGTTTGGGTGATCATAGATCGCTTAACCAAATCCGCTCATTTTCTGCCCATCCGAGTAAACTATTCTATGGAGGAGTTGGGGAGATTATACATCAAGGATATCGTAAGGTTGCACGGTGTGCCATCGAGCATAGTGTCGGACTGTGATCCCCGATTCACGTCAAGGTTTTGGGGAGCTTTCCAAAGAGCTTTCGGTACGAGACTATGTCTCAGCACATCATATCATCCATAGATGGATGGACAGTCGGAAAAGACTATTCAGACGTTGGAAGATATGCTGAGGGCGTGTGTATTAGATCAACCTGGAAGTTGGGACCGTTACATGCCATTGGTGGAGTTTGCATACAATAACAGCTTTCATGCGAGCATTGGGATGGCTCCGTATGAGGCCTTGTATGGACGGAAGTGCCAATCTCCACTTTGTTAGTATGAGTCTGGTGAAGCAAGTGTATTGGGTCCTGATTTGGTAGCAGAGACTACTGAGAAGATTAAGAAGATCCGGGAGAGAATTCTAACGGCACAGAGTCGATAGAAAAGTTATGTGGATCAGAGAAGGAAACCGTTGGAATTTGAAGTGGGAGAGCACGTATTTCTGAGGGTTACACCGGGATTGGTAGAGCGATTAAAACCAAGAAGCTGAATCCCAGGTTCATTGGACCGTTTGAGATTCTGAGGCGATTCGGGCCGGTGGCATATCAAGTAGCTTTGCCGCCTCACTTGTCCAACTTGCATGACATATTCCACGTGTCACTACTCCATAAATACACGTCGGATGCAGCTCATGTGTTAGAGCCCGAGTCGGTCGAAGTTGAGGGAGAACTTGACTTTTCAAGTAACTCCGGTGCGAATTGACGACACCAGTGTGAAGAAGTTACGCGGAAAAGAAGTTCAGTTGGTTAAAGTTGCTTGGAAGCGAGCAGAAGTTGAAGAACATACTTGGGATTTGGAGTCTGAGATGCGAAAGGATTACCCCGAGCTATTCTTAGGTAAACACTAAATTTTGAGGGCAAAATTTCTTATTTGGTAGGGAGAATATAAGAATCGAGACTAATTAATCGTCTAATTAAATAATTAATATTGCCCAAAATTGGATCCAAAAATTTAGAATGAGAATTGGAGGATTTAAATATGATTTTTGGACTCAGTAGATTTTTCTGAGTAAAACTGCAAAACACCAATCAAAACTACGAACCGGCAGATGAATCAGCTAAACCGGTTCAAGTCTGTCCGGTACTGTGTGAGAAAAATTAAAAACAGCAGAAAACCTTAGGAAAATATTTAAAGTAAAAAACCGGACGTTAATTTTAAAGGTTTGGCCTAAAGTTGGACCAAACGGGATAAAAATGCTAACGGGTTGGACCGGGCCCGACATATATAACACCCCATTAATGAACCCATCAGCCATAAACACACACACACACACAAGGTGAGTGGCTGAAGTGAAAGGGAAAGGAAAAGAGAAAAGTTACTATTCACATACAACTTCAATCCATCATATCTCGAGCTACAGTGCTCCGATTCGCGTGCCGTTGGTGGCTACGTGAAACTCTTGCCGAGCCCGTCACTTCTAACTTAGCCTTGTGGTAAGTTTCTTGAAATCCCCTGCCCAGTTTTCTGCCCTAAGAATTTCGAGTTTTTGGGTTTTGTGTTGAGTGAAATTTTGTGATTTTTGGTGTTTAGGTACACTCTAGCACTTGATTACTATTGGGTTTTACCCCAATCATCATTGGGTAAGGTGAGCAATTCAAATCTCTTGTAATTTTGTTGATTTGATAAACCCTAAGTTGAATTATTGTAAATTATGTGTATATAGATTGAGATTGTGATTGTTGGCATTTGATTGGAGCTTTGGAGTGATTGTTGATACTTGTTGGAGTTTATTGGTGGCTTGGATTGTGGTTGGAAGCTTAATTGCACTCAATTTCAGGTTTTAGTGCATATTGGAAATCGGCTAAGGTATGGTTTCGGTTTCCTCTATGTAGTATATAATATTTATGGACACTTAGGCTAGTGACCCATATGATAGGATTAAATTAAATTGGTTGTTGGAATTGTTGTATGATGACGTATGATGATTTGATGATTTGGGCTGTTGATGAATTGAAATGTTGATGTTGATAGTATGATATTGGAGACTGAGATTGAAATTGATTATGATGATTGTTGGTAAGGGTGGAATGATACTTGATTTATGTGTTAGTTGAGAAATGAATGTATTGTTATGTATTTGATAATGGGGATTGATGATTGCATAAGGTGGAGTGGTGAATTGAGGTATGAAAAGTGTGAAATCTGATGTGTCTTGGGATTTTGATGAGATGGTGGTTTAGTTTTGGTTGTGAAATTGGAAAATTGAGCAATTGTGAAATATTGGTAAAAACTGATTTTTGGTGAATTTTGACGGATCATAACTTGAGCCTCAGTTTTCAAAGTTTGTTGAAATTTGATTTAAATTAAAGTTCATTGAAAAATCTTTAAATTGATATAAAGTTTATAGAAAATGGATTTCTGTAGAGGAAGTTATGATCATTCAAAGTTTTGTGTCAAAATCTGAATTCTGTGCATGCTGCAGAATTTGTGATTTCTGGTTTGTGTGCGCACGCACACACGGGGACGGTGGTTGGATCCCGCCTGTCTAGGTAGCGGCAGCAGCGTAAGGATAGTGGTTCGTCCTGCTTGCGTTGAGATATGAGAACCGTGGCAAGAGTATCCCGCTCGCATCCCTTTGGATCACTAGAGTGTGTAGGCACAAAATCCTGGACGCTGTTCCGAGCACCATATCTCAGGGGTCCCATTATAATTCCGAAGGGCGACATACATCTCCATGGAGATGTGTTGGGTTGGCATTTGAACCGACAATGTGATATCACAGCCTATAGGACAAGCATTCATCATGTGCATCTTTTATCTGTTTGTTTGCTTTGCCGACTTGAATTGTATGCCTAATTGGATAACATGCCTAATTGCCGATGTGAGTTACTTGACATATATGCCTATACTTGTGTTTTACTTGCATTGATATTAATTGTGTATTCTACTGGGATTGAGGAGGTTCGGAAGCCGGTGGCGATGGGATCGCATGGAGGATAGGTTGGTGAAGGCTGTGGGACAGCAGAGAACTATTAGATTAGAAAATCCCCTAAGATAGACTACCCCTTTTATTATGTTAAGTTTTAAGTTATGCTTTACTATTTTAGTTATGTTTTAAGATGAATCTTGTAGTGGATATGAAGTTCTAGGATTGCCTCTAGTGTCTCGGGGTCTTATATCTTACATCACTGGGCACTGTTACCATACTGAGAACTTCCGGTTCTCATACCATATTCTGTTGTTATTTTTTAGATGCAGGTCGCAACCCACCTCGGTGAGTTGCTTTGGTGGGGACAGAGCGGAAGATCCTGGATATGTTTTGGAGTCTTTTGATTATTTTGCTTAGATCTCTCATCTTTTGTATTTACTTTTGCCTAGAGGCTTACTTTGAGAGAAAAACTTGTACAAGCTATTTTAACTTTCAGATTTCTGTATGGTCTGTATATAGCTAGCCGGCTTAAATTCCGCGAGCCGTGTCTAGATCTTTATGCTATTATACTCTTATATTTTGTTATATTATATCTATATCTTGTGCGTTAAGTTTGTAACTTCGTGTGTATGTTTTGCGCCTTTCAAATCCTATTTTTGAGCTGTATCCTTCATCGGGCTTCTAGAATATATTACTTCTTCTATATATGATATGTATAAGCTTTAGACTTATCGTAACCTTTGATTAACCTTTGGTTTATGATGCGAGGTAAGGCTTAGGATAATTAGGGTGTCACAGGTGGTGTTTTGTCAGTTTCGGATTCAGGTTCAGATTCGGAAAATCTTTCTTCTTCCGAAGAAGAATCAACAATTTTATTTTTTCCTTTCTTTCCTTTTTCTTTCTTATCTACCTTCTTTGTTTTTGTTTTTTCCTCCTTTATTTTCTTTCTGTATAGAAGTTCCTAAAACAGAAATTTATTTAATCAAAAATACAGTAACAATCAGCTGAATCAACATGAGCAACCAGCTGAATCAAACGATAGTAATGTGCTGAATAAAACGTGATAATTATTTAATGATAAAAAAACACTTTTGCATGTACAAGGACTCAATTGAACTCACTAACAATCAGGTGAACCAAAGGGAGCAAACCCACCGAACCGAACAAGATTCATATGGTGAATAATACGTGACAAACATTTAATCATGAAGAGGATAGTGCATGAATGCAAAGGATTCAAATGAACACATTAACAATCAGGTGAACGGAAGGGAGCAAGCCAACTGAACCGAACAAGATTCATATGGCGAATAAAACGTGACAAACATTTAATCATTAAGAAAAATGTTTTTGAATGCACAAAGATTCAAATGAACACACTAACAATTGCAAGTAGGAGAAATAAATTAATTATAACCTAAAACACAAGAAACAAAATTTTAGGGGGAATTTTTTGTTTAATTTACAAATGGGTCAGTTGCTTCCTTCGAAATCCGATCGAGCATCATTTGCTTTGTCCAATGGGCCACCCACAATGATGGGGGAGCATCAGGTCTGAACGTGCGAGGGAACTTGGTTTCATGGAAGTATATCAGCATCAAAACAAAAACATAGCCATCAACGGACTGTTTCGTTCCCTTTTTCTTGTTTTCAGTTCCTTTCATCAAGAAGTTGAGCACATGTTTTGCCCAATCCCACTCTTGGATGTTGTCCACATGAAAGATAGGCGGCTTATGTATCGGGGAGGCCACGCTTACCGTGGTCGGCAACAAGAAGCACTTTTGTATGAAGACAACAAAAGCCCTTTTGAATTTTTGCCGGTTCTCCTCTCCTTCAACACTCATCTCCAAAACAGACCTTGTCTTTCGGATTCAGTTTCGTGTAATTAACCTTGTCATCAAAACAATTCCCTACAATATTTTAATAGCAAAAAATTAGCAAAAAAGGCTCAGTTTAATTTTATGTACACCAATGAATGGAAAATAAGCAGGAAGTGGAAAATGTATTACTGCCATTGTTTATGCCTAGTGCTGCTGCTACCTTGCAAGGAGTTATTTTAATGTCCCCCTAGAGAGTTTTCAAGCATCCCTTATACTCATCAAAGCAATCAATCAATTCTCTCAACAGGGAGTGAGAGACATTCATTTCTGGGACATGTGCCAGGGCACCAAATCCCATTTGTTCAACTATATCTCTCTTTTCTTGACTCATATTCCTAAACACCGTTGCTATTGCTTTTGTTTGGCATCTACAATCATGAGTTTTCTATAAGTTTTGAAACAAAATGTGAGGATATATTTATAATACAAAATAGATATTATTTGAACAAAAGCGGATAAATATATTTAATGTGCTTACATTATAGTGTGGCTTCTCCTTTTTTGTCACCATTGTCTTGTTGTGTTTTGCTGTAATGAAAAAATTTTGTTAATACTTCACTCAATACAATGAAAATCACAAGCATGCATATGTTAATCAAATCAATTAAAATGTCCCAGCCCACTGAACCGAACCTGCTTTATGCACGGAATAAAACATGATAAATAATGAATCAGCTAGACTGGTTACACTATCCACTATCTACTCACATACATTATCCACTGAACTGAATGAAAATAAGAACAAATTTGATTCAAAGCCCTAGTTATACTGTAAAAATGCAATCAGAATAAAGTCTAAACCCTGAACACACTAAATATCAAGTGAATGAGAATCACCCAGCCCACCGAACTGAGCAAATTCCATGTGGTGAATATATCATTATAAGCTTTCAATTATCAAGAATAGTATTTTTTCATGCAATAGAAGTTAACTGAATAGAGTAACAATCAAGTTCAAAGATCTAGTTACACTATCCACTGAACTAAATGAAAATAAGAACAAATTTGATTCAAAGCCCTAGTTATACAATAAAAATGCAATCAGAATAAGGCCTAAACCCTGAACACACTAAATATCAAGTGAATGAGAATCACCAAGCCCACCGAACCGAACACAATCCATGTGGTGAATCATTATAAGTTTTCAATTATCAAGAATAGTATTTCTTCATGCAATAGAAGTTAACTGAATAGAGTAACAATCAAGTTCAAAGATCTAGTTACACTATCCACTGAACTGAATGAAAATAAGAACAAATTTGATTCAAAGCCCTAGTTATACAGTAAAAATACAATCAGAATAAAGCCTAAACCCTGAACACACTAAATATCAAGTGAATGAGAATCACCAAGCCCACCGAACCGAACACAATCCATGTGGTGAATCATTATAAGTTTTCAATTTTCAAGAATAGTATTTCTTCATGCAATAGAAGTTAACTGAATAGTCTAACAATCAAGTTCAAAGGCCTAGTTACACTATCCACTGAACTGAATGAAAATAAGAACAAATTTGATTCAAAGTCCTAGTTATACTGTAAAAATGCAATCAAAATAAAGCCTAAACCCTGAACACACTAAATATCAAGTGAATGAGAATCACCAAGCTCACTGAACCGAACACATTCCATCTGGTGAATAAATCATTATAAGCTTTCAATTATCAAGAATAGTATTTCTTCATGCAATAGAAGTTAACTTAATAGAGTAACAATCAAGTTCAAAGACCTAGTTATACTATCCACTGGACTGAATGAAAATAAGAATAAATTTGATTCAAAGCCCTAGTTATACAGTAAAAATGCAATCAGAATAACGTCTAAACCGTGAACACATTAAATATCAAGTGAATGAGAATCACCAAGCCCACCGAACCGAATACAATCCATGTGGTGAATAAATCATTATAAGCTTTCAAGTATTATAAATAGTATTTCTTCATGCAATAGAAGTTAACTGAATAGTCTAACAATCAAGTTCAAAGACCTAGTTACACTATCCACTGAACTGAATGAAAATAAGAACAAATTTGATTGAAAGCCCTAGTTATACTGTAAAAATGCAATCAAAATAAAGCCTAAATCCTAAACACACTAAATATCAAGTGAATGAGAATCACCAAGCCCATCGAACCGAACACATTCCATGTGGTGAATAAATCATTATAAGCTTTCAATTATCAAGAATAGTATTTCTTCATGCAATAGAAGTTAACTGAATAGAGTAACAATCAAGTTCAAAGACCTAGTTACACCATCCACTGGACTGAATGAAAATAAGAACAAATTTGATTCAAAGCCCTAGTTATACAGTAAAAATGCAATCATAATAAAGCCTAAACCCTGAATACACTAAATATGAAGTGAATGAGAATCACCAAACCCACCGAACCGAACACAATCCATGTGGTGAATAAATCATTATAAGCTTTCAATTATCAAGAATAGTGTTTCATAAACTTTCAATTATCAAGAATAGTATTTCTCCATGCAAAAGAAGAACTAAACAGAGTAACAATCAAGTTCAAAGTCCTAGTTACACTATCCACTGAACTGAGTGAAAATAAGAAAAAATTTAATTCAAAGCCCTAGTTATACTGTAAAAATACAATCAGAATACGTTGATCTACTGAACGAAGGAAATCAATCTAGTAAAGCTAAAATGCAACTAGGAGAAACGCTACATTGCAAGATTTCAAATGAACAGTAGTTTTTTCATACCTTTGTTAGTCTCTGTTGCTGTTTTCGTTCGTTTTTGCTTGTTCGTGGCGAAATCTTGTCGCGATTCTTCTCCAGTAGTAGTTTTCGCAGAGAATGTGACTGAAGTTTGAGTGATTTTGAGAGAGATTCGAAAAGAAGGAGTGGTTTCGTGTAGTGGTTTCGTGTTGAGGAAGAAGTAACGTTTTTTCATAATGAGCGCGAAGTAACGAGGGGATTTCAGGCGCGTGTTTTCACGCATCATTAATGCACGTGAGTGGATTTAGGTTTGGACCAACTTGGATACATGGATACATGGATGTGTAGCAGGATCCTTTTCTAATTACATAAACCTTATTGCGAGTATGATCTAGCAACTAAATTAATGAATTTTCAAAATATATTTGGTCATTGTCTAATTAGATATGTTATGTGTTATGTATATTATTAATTAATATTCCACATCATAAATCATTGATAAAAATTGTTAATTGAGTAATTGAAGGATAAATATGATTAATTGGTACTTTTTGAATGACCAATTTGAATGATAAGATCTTTCAATGATGAATTTAGAGAACATTTCATCTTTTACGGACTAATTTGACTATTAATCTCTAGTTCTCTTTGTCGTAATTTTTTATTTTTTTGAGAACTTATTTATTGTTGGCATTTTTTAGAATGAGTAAAGTATCGTTTTTATCCCCAACGTTTGGGGTAAGTCCTATTTGTGTCCCTAACGTTTAAATCGTCATATTTGTATCCTTAACGTTTATCAAAGTGATTCAATGTTATCCTACTATCAATTATACTAACAAATCAGATTATATTTTTCAATTATTCTCACTTGGATGTATTCATTCTCAATTAGGTTTCACTTGGATGTGGTCGATTTTAATATCATACCCACTATTTGTGTTTAGATTCAATTATGTCCTTAGAAAAGTTAATTATGTAAATGTTGTAGGAATTAGTTTCAACATTTGATGAGCTATTTTTCGAAATAGATCATCGATTCTATCCCAGACATTTGTATTCTAACTTCGAGAAGAGATTTTTAAAACTTAAACTAAAGCGCTGATGATATGTTATTGACGGCAGGATAACATTGAATCACTTTTACAAACGTTAGGAATACAAATAGGACGATTTAAACGTTAGGGACACAAATAGAATTTACCCCAAACGTTGGGGACAAAAACGATACTTTACTCTTTTAGTATTATTTTGTCCGATACTATTTTAGTAATTTATACTAATTTATAATATATATTACGTCTAATTATGTTTTAGGGATCATTTATTCTCATGTATTGCAGCTAGGGGTGGCAAGTGGGGAAGCCCGCCCCGCCCCGCCAGAATATTCTTTTTTTTTTTTTTTACTTTTAACTATTAAATAATATATATAAAGGTATAAAAAAATCTCTTTTGTTTTTTACTTTCAACTATTACAATTTCTAAAAGTATAAACAAATTATAATTTTTATATTCACAAACATTAAAGTCTTTATAATTATAAATATTGTTCCCAAAGCAAAATAAACATAATCCAAAACACTCAATTTTCATTTTCATTCTCTTGTAAGTTGGGTTGGGGAAAGTTGGATTTTGGCAAAAAAAATTTGTAAAAATACCCCTTGCCAAAAAAATACTAAGCCCGGCGGGGAAGCCCGCCCCGCCCCGCCAAAGCCCGCCAAACCTGCGGTTTAAGCGGTGCAGGTTAGGCGGGCTTTTGCTATTTGGTGGTTCCAATTTTCCAGCCCAGCCCACCTTTTTTGGCGGGTTACGCGGACCGGCCCGACGGATTTAGACCCGTTTGCCACCCCTAATTGCAGCTCACAGGATGTTTCCATAATAGCTTTTTTAGTTGGCCATTTTGCTGTCAAAATTTGTTCCTCGGCGGTTACAAACATTTCTGAATTTCTATAGATGGAATCTAACTGGGACCAAGGAGATAATTTCGCAAGCCAGCTATGTACTTGTTTAGACGGTATTAAATTGATAAAAAAAAATTTAATAATTTTTTTATTTTTTAGTGTGTTTGATAAATTTTATTAGTAAAATTTAAAATATTAAAAAATAAAAAATATATTTTTTTTGAAAAGTTACAATTTACATCTTTTTTTTAAAGATTTTTTCTTTAAAAAAAAGATGTTTTTTACATAATAAATAAATAAAAAAATACTTTTATCTTATTTTAGCCAAACATAATTAATAAATAAAAAGATTTTTTTACATAAAATATCCAAATATAAAATCATTTTTACTTTTGTAAAAGATCTTTTAAAAAATAATCTTTTTAAAAAATGACGCCCAAACAAACCTAAATCTAGCATCCCAATTCACAAATGCAATTCAACCCTATTTTATGCTTCTAAAAGCTGACACAGGCACAACAATACACGAAAACAATGCAATTCTTCTTCTTCCCCCTCTCCCTCTCAATTTTTAGTTTATTTATTTACTAAAAGAAATTTTTGCTATTTTCAGAAAAAATATACTCGTTCATTAAAGTGGAGTAAGTCTTTTTTTTTATCCATAATATCTCTCAATTCGACAAGTCAAGGACTAATTCGTTGCAAATCTAAGTTCTATTTAAAGATTTGTCACAAGTCAATGAATTACTGCATACGCAAGATGATATTCAAACTCTTAACATTTACTTAAGCGGATAAAAGAGCTAACTACTCAACCAATTCAAGTTGATTTAGAATAGAATAAATTTATCCATGATTAACATTATCTAATAAAACATTTTATTCTTAGCAACCAATTATACTCTTATATATATAAGTGACTTTAGGGTCATTATTATTAAATTTTGACACTTTTAATTAAAAAAAAATTTGCTAATATATAAGAATATATTATTAAATAACTGTATAAAATATTCCTATATTATTAGAAATAGTCTATTAATAAACACTAATATGTTTATTAATTCACATTTTTATAAGTTAAATATGTACATTAATAATAAATATGAGATTAGTAAATATATAGTAAATATTTAATATGTAGAAATTTTCTATTTTCTAATGTTTGAATCATTTATATAAAATGCATATCATAATGGTTTAAACTGGGTTAGATTGGCCAGTTCAATTGAAAAATTAGTGAATTGGATCTTAAATCGATCTAATCCAAGGTTGGGACCGTTTAAGATTAAAAAAAAAAAATTCATACGAACCGATCAAACTTTTAATAAATTGGCAAAAATTGATCAAAATCGATAAAAATCGGTTCGATCGAACCGCTCGGTCACAGATGAGGATGAACCTACGGTGCTCGAACGCATGTGTACTGTACATGCTCCAACGCTTTTGATAATACGTATAGAAATCTTTTATCAAATATTTTACTTTTATTTAATTTTAATTATAAATTAAACTTACTCATTCTTAAATTAATTATATTTTTATTTAACAATAATTATAAATCACTTTTTTTATAATTATATAATATCTATTAATATTATTTTTTTAATAAATACCGGTAGTATATAATATTATAATAGGTATAAACTAATTAATAAATTATTAAAATTTAAAAATAATTTTAATATAAAAAAAATAAAAATACTTATGATAGAAAAAAATAATAAAATTCTTATTCTTTCTATTCTATATTATTTTAGAATGACTTGATTATTTATAAAATATTAGTGAAGATATATATTTTAAATTTTAATTTTAAATTTTGACCATTTTATAATTTTTATTACGTGAAATTAGTTTTACCAATTTAGCAAATAACTTACCAATTAAACTAATGAACCAATAAACTAATAATTTAACCGATTTTTATCACTAATTCAATTCTGATGCATACAATATAATAAACTTACAAAAATACATGTTCTGATCTGAAAACTAATGTTGACAATAAGTACTATACTTATATAATTATAGGTAATGCCCCCAACATATAACATGAAGGTCTTAAATGAGTATATCATAAAATTACTAGATCTATTGACATAGACTTTGCTTATACTATTATTTGATACTATGTCCCCTAAGTCCTCCTGACTAATATATTCCATAATGTCAAGGAAACAAAAAAATCAATCTAAATAATATAAATTTATTTTATTTAATATTTATTTATTATAAAATATATTAAATAAAATTAAAATTGTAAATTTTACATTTTTTTGTTAATACTTTTTTATTAGATTTTTCTATCTTATACTTTAAGAATATTGATTAAATATATCATAAAAAATAATATTTTAATACTTTTGATATATTTAATATATTAAAAACATTAAAAAATATTTTTACAATAAATAATATTAAAACATTTTTTTGTGATATATTTAACTAATACTCACATATAATAGCAAAACCCTTTTTTATTATCAAATACTTTTTATTTTAAATTTTCTTGGCACCAAAGTCAACATGTTAACATTAGCCACGCTATTGATTTATCTAAGAGTATTGAAGAGTTCATTTAAAATAGTAATTAGTAATTACAAGAAATCTTGAATTTTGGTTTAGACTGAATGAGTTGTGAAGGGGACCAAATATTTGATGAGAATTGAGATGCTATATGTAATTATGTACAACATTTTGTGCAGGACACTCAACGATGCTTCCTTTTTATAGCATTTGTCCCTTCTCTCACCTAGAAACCGTGCATGTAATTGCATGTATTAAATGGAAAAAAAGTGTTTTATATGAATATTTGTTTTTTAACTAGAAATAAAATGAAATTTAGTGAGCAATAATATTTAATATTAGAGTAATTATTTTTTTCGGTCTCTGGCTTTTTACTTGAGGGACGACACGCACTTTAATCTTCTTAATATTTCATCCAAATTCTATCCATACAAAGAAATGTACACATCAATCCTTGTCACCGGATATCAATGGGTTGCCTGTGTGACGTCTTCGTTGTTGTCTAACATGTCATGCCACAGTCCCAGGTGGCAGAACGAAGTTGTGAATGGGACTAAAACCCCCTCCCCTTCCTGGATCCAAACGTCGTCGTTTAGGATTTCAAATGTGTTCCTCTCCAGATTAAAAGGTTAGGGTTTAGTTGTAGTTATGGGTGCTCTAACAGTAGGTATGGACACTGCAAATAGTGGTTCTTCATGTAGTCGCAAGAAAAGAAATGATGGATGCGAAGAGAGTTGGAGCGCAAGGATGAATTCTGGTGGAAGCAGCCTGGAAGGAGTGGCGAAAAGGAGGAAGAAGAAATTCGCGTCACCTATGTGCAACTGTGGCACTTACGCCATCTTATTTGAATCCGGCACTTTGCAGAATCCAAGGAGGCTTTTTTTGGCTGTTCTTATTTTAAGGTATGTTGTGTATTTTGGTTGATGTTTTGTGAAAGATCTGGTATTATATGGAGTTTAACAGCAAGTATCTTTGTTGTAGACTAAAGCACTATATTGTAAATACTTTGCTTGGCTGGATGAGTGTGTTGCATCCTTCGGTGTTAATGAAGTGTCCACAAAACATGAAGTTGTAGACCGAATGAAAAAGATAGAAAAAATGATTACAAAGTTGGGGATGAAGATTATTGAATACAAGAATGTTGAATATCATTTTAGTGGTGGTGTTAACATGTGCAAAGTGGTTGGAGTTATTTTCATATGCATTGTCTTGGTAATGGAGTCAGTTGCTAGTTGATGATGTTAGGGAGATTTCTCAGTGTTTTGTTAGTACTATTTTGTTGTGTTTTGTTAGTACTGTTTTGTTAATTGTATTTTGTTAGTGCTGTTTTGTTTGTAATTGATGCTACTTGGGTAAACAAATGTAGTTTTGACTATGTCATTTTGATCAATTATGTTCCTTGATTAATTGACAATTTCTAATTATATATTCATCTTATCACATTTGAGGAAGTAGGTATCAATTTAGCCATTGTTTCAGTTGTTAACAGCAAGGTTTTAACAAAGTGACACAATTGTAGCAGATGATCATTTTAAAATAACATAAAAATTTTCAAGTATTACTCACAAACTATGTGAAGCACTAACCAAAATGAACCACATATGATTTCACAGACTGTCACAAGTTTTGCAAGTTTAATAGTAGTAAAAAAAAAATACAAACACAGCACAAACATAAAGTAACTAAATCCATGTCTTAAAAGATAATCATCCTAAAAAATTACTTCTGCTTAAGTGGCCTGAAAGTTGGTGTTGAAATGAACTTGAGTAGTCTTGAGGAAGTCCCTCCACTTGTTGTAGCCATTGTTTTCTTGGATATTTCTTCAGGTTTGTTTGGTGCAGGTTGGTTTGTGGTGAGCTGGTATGTAGGACTCTCAGTTGTTGTAGGCTAAATTACATAGAAGATTGAGTTGATGGAGTTTGATTTAGTGCAGACTCAAGAGCTGTTGGCCTAAAAATCTTTTGCTTGAGCTTGAACCTATGAGTAGGCTGGAGTGATGATACATGTTCATGTTGAGGTTCCTATATATTAACAAAAACAGTTATTGATGAGTTTGTATCTAAATTATCTACACCCATTATATCAGTTTCAGTTGACAAAATAATAGGAACTTACCACTGTAGGAGCAGATTGAGTAACTAGAATTTTCTCTTGTGCATTTTGTGGGGCATTGGGCCTCTTTGACATCTTTTTTTCATTCTTCATAGCATTAATTAGCCTATGTCAGTTCAAAAAAAATAGTAAAAAGTATGGAAACACTCAAATACCTATACCTTAATCAGGTCACAACATAAACAATCAATTCTTACCTTCATTTCATCTGGTGTTGGCTTGTAAGACTCAGAGTCATTTTGGCTAGGCACTTGTGTTCCTCCCTGAAATAGCATTCACATAGTATCACACTGCTACCTTGAAAAACAGATTTGTATATTAAGAATAAGTAAGGTGTAGACTTTCGTACCTGAGATAGAGGAGCATCCATTGCTATGGGAATGTTAGCATTAGGTTGGTCTGGATTAACAATTATAAGTGCAAAATTATTTTTCTTCTGCTTTTTTCTTTTTAGCTGTCAATTAGGATTTTTAGGAGCTCCTTGCAAATTTTATAGTAATGACCCCTTTTTTCACACTTATTGCAGGTAACTTGAAAGGTTCTCCTTACTTTGTTTCTATTGGCTGGTAGAGGAGGTTGAGCAGCTTCTCTTCTATTCATTCTTGGTCTACTTGCAGACCTTACAATTCTAGGAGCCTCAGACTTAAACAAATCAGTTGGCTCCCAGAACTCTTCACTATTCATAGGATTGATGCGTATGTCATAAGTCTTCCTTATGGCTTCTATAGTGAGGAATGGAGACACAAACTCCTCTGCTGTTTTAACCCTCACCTTTGATATGGCTGCAACGGTGTGAACACAAGGTAGACCTTGACAACATATTGAGAATTGAGTTATACTAAAATATATTTAATGGCATAAACTATGACCCAGATCTAATACATGAATACTGTAACATTTACATGTAAGCTACCACAAATTACACGTGCATGTGTGATGTTTTCGGTTTACTCCAAACTTGTGTGAGTTTTTTGTGACTTCAAACACCACTTTGTCATTATCACCACACTACTGAACATTCCACTTGTGACTTCTTGGCTTAATCTATTTATCCAATTTTATTTGTTGCACTGATGCCAGCTGTCCCTTGTAAGCCCCTAAAAGCCTTTTGTGAGTAGTCATTTTTTTTCATAATGTGAATTCTGAGCTCTTCACAAAGTGTCAATATTAGTTTTTTCCTAGCCTCTACTATAACCGCATTCCATGCCTCACACATATTGTTAGTCATAATTGCATTCTTCGAATAGTGGCTAAAGAATATCCTGCACCATACCTTAGGATCAAATTTGCTTATATATTCCCATGTCCCGAGACTAACAATTTTGAGCTTATCTATTGTAGCCTTAAACTGAATGAGAGTTGTGCTCCTTGCAACTTCCCACACACATCTTTTGACTTGTTTATCTCTAAATCTTAACTCACAATTTTTTCGCATATGTAAAACACAATTTCTATAAAATGTATTATTTGGCATGACTTCCTTCACTATCCTAAGAAGACTCTACATTAACAATAATGTTTGATGAGCTATATCCATTACCAGTACATAATATGAAATAACAAGTTGAAGGTAAATGTGCATATCTTTTGCTGATCAGACATTAAGTGCCATCCAAATAGCATATGTCCTCCGAAGTCATCTTGCAAACAATTCAGAAATCACCTCCAGTTATCAATATTTTTAGCCTTTGCCACACCAAATACTATGACAAATACATGATTATTTGCATCTTGTGTAACTGCTGACAAAAGTGGCCTTTATAGTAGTCTTTTAAAAACATCCATTAAGTCCTATGAGTGGCCTACACCCATTCTTAAACCCCCTTTTGCATGAGTAAACCCTCTCAAATAGATTTGGACTTTAAGGATGAAGTAGAATATCCATATGAGTACTACTTCCAGGGTTGCTCCTATGTAACTTATGTAGATAATCCTCATCTTTTCAAATTGTGTCTTTTCACCTCCAAGGACAGTCGCTCTTGCCTATTTTAATGCATGTGTAATCATCTTTCCATTCAACTGCACATTGTAATCCTGCTTCATGTGTTCCATGGCCTCCCTAGGTGTTAGTTTCGGTTGAATCTTCAATCGCTTCTCTAGTTTTTTGGCCACCCATTTCCTGTCAGCCAGGTTGCTTCTATAATCCCTTCCACATGTGTACTCAATGTAGAAAATTTTGACCTTAAAAATTTTGCTGGTTGAATTTATTGACACATAGATCAGCCTTGGACAATCTTTTTCTATACACTTTACTCTAACTCTCCCAAGCTCATTCTTTACATACATGAAATCTCTACCATCATTGACAAACACATCCTTAAGTACCATTTTGAATTGTTTCATTGTTGCAAATTGCATCCTTAATTCAAACTGTAGATCTCCATAAGCATTGTCCTTATTAAAGTCTGGACCAACAGGACCTCTCTCATCCTCTGAAAGAACAGAAGTGACAAAATTCTCAAACACATATTCATACAGTATATCACTACCGTGGTCAGCTTCATCATCATGTGAACTTCCCTTTGGTCCCATATCAGCAGCTTCTCTTGGGCTTCTCACATTATTTTCTTCTGGTCTATTAATTCCTCCACTTCCTTGGTCTTGCCCCAATCCTGCCTCTCTAGTTTCATTCCCTCTTCTAGTCTTATCAGCCCTACTACCAACATTGGTACTAGACCCACTTTCCATTTTTCCATTTAACACGTTTCTTCCTTTTCAGTGTATTTTTTTGAGACCCTTCTTTTTTCTATGGTGATTGGTGAGCCAGTCTTTCCTGTTTTCTTCTTCTTTTGGAGAGTTCTGACTACTCTTACTCTCAAACCTAGGAGGAGGAGGCTTGTAGATAGGGGTGGCAATATGTACCCTACTCGTGGGTACCCAATCCGACCCACCCGATCGGGTAGGGTAGAGTTGCCAACCCGATCCGTAGTGGGTAGGGTGCAGGTTGAGCCTCAATCCTACCCGACCAACTCGCACTCTATATATGTTTATGTTATATACTTATATAAAAATATGTTTTAAGTAGATGTTGAATCAATGATCTCTCACTAAATGCAAAAGATCCTTAACCATTAAAAGAAAATCATTAATTGATAATTTAATATTTTTTTTACATAAAAAGCAGTTCTATTTTAAATTATCATCAAGTTATATAATAATGTTGTATATTTTTTGTAACCCGCGGGTAGGGTCGGGTACCTGCGGATTAAGAGCGGGTAGGGTTAGGGTTGAGATATTCTCAACCCGTGGGTAGGGTTAGGGTTAGGGTTGGATCAGGGACGGACCCAAGCATCATGGTGGGGGGGCACTTGCCCCCACTCTTATTTGATAATTTTAAACATATATATATATATATATGCCCCCATTTTAAATTTTAAATGACCCCACTACAAATAAACTAAGCCCAATTATTAAAAGCCCTCAAACCCATTTTATCTTTCTATTATTTTGACTATTAATTAACTTAATTATATTTAGTCTTCTTCTATTCTCAAATTCCAGTCGTCACTCATTTATTCTCTTAAACCCTTTTCTTAGTTTCATATTTTCAATCTTCTTTTTCTATTCCTTATCTAGTGGTCATCTTCGCTTCATCAAAAGGTAAATTTTAAATTCTCTATTTTGTTTTATATAGCTCTCTATGACTCTATATATCTTTCAATTTCATTGTTTATCTTTTTTATATTTTCATTACAAATTTTAATTCAAATAATTATAATTTAGGTATTAATCTATTTTTTATTCTCTTCATGAATTTATATATTTTATTTTATTCTCAATTTAGTGATTCTTATTATTTATTTATTTATCTTTCGTTTTATTCTATTATATGTAATTATATTGCATATAAATTTTTAAAGTGAATTGATGAATTTACTAATTTAGAATATATATATATATATATATATATATATATATATATATATATATATGTTAGAAATAGTAATGGAAAAATATTTCAAAAGAAAGCTACCACTAGAATCTGAAGTCACTCCATTAGTTACATATATAGAAAGAGAGACATTCAATCAAGTTGATAATGAAACAATTATTCAACATTTTCAAAATATGAAAACAAGAAGAGAAGTACTTTCAAGATTTGAAGCGAAGAAAGTTAGCGGCTAATGTAATTTAGTAATGTGTATTATTTTTGCCCCCAACATAAATTTTCTGGGTCCGTCACTGGGTTGGATCCAAACCCTACCCTACCCTACCCATTGCCACCCTTACTTGTAGGCTTCATCTTCAGCACTCTCGTATAATCATATGATGATGATGATGATGATTTTGAAGAATCTGTCACCACCACAACAGGTTCATCTTCACAAACTATTTCTTCCAATACAAGATTATCAACTGGATGCTCAAAGTAAAGGAAGAATTCACTTAGATTATGTTTCAATGTGAAATCACACATTTCATTGATTTCCTTGTCACCATGAAGAACATACAACCCATCTTCAAATCCGATGGCAGTGGGGTCGTACCAATAACTTTCCTTATGCACTAAATAACTTAAGACTTTGAAGAGTTCTTCCAAGTCTTCTTATTAACAAAATCCACATCCATTGGAAGAAATTTCTCTACCTTTCCCCCGAAGTAACGCAACTTGCCCTTTGGATTTCTTCCAAACTTTTCGCCATGGTTAAACATAGGAACCACAAACACAGACATCTGCAATATTTTAAACCTAAATCATTAAAATTTTTCCCTAACACACATCACACATCAACGACAACTAGGAAAACCAAAACTAAAAACACTACATTGTATCAATAACTTGAATATAAACTTCTTTTCTGACAACATGAAACTAATGAACCCTAATAAAAAATAGTATTCTATCGTATCACAGTACATGGACTAACTTGGGTCTACTGTAAAGAACTCGAAAATAGAGTCGTAGTTCATGCAAGCGGTTCATTCGTCAAAGACATGCATACAAAAGAAGTACATTATCAACTCAAAGCAGAGAAAGCTAAATAGAGAAACTAACCTTTCACGTGTGCCGCGACATCGCCGTCAAAACTTTCAGAACGTCCCTCAACCACTCGTAACCAGGCCAAGACTCGCAATGTGTCCCCTGACTTTTGGAGGAAAACAATGGTGAAAGAAGAACTGTTAGGGCTTTTCTGTGAATGAGCGAAGAGATAAAGGAGAGTAATATAAATACGGCTAGGCTATTTATGAACGACAATGTTTGGAATCCAGGGAGGGGGAGGGGAGTTTTAGTCCCATTCACAACTTCGTTTTGCCACCTGACATTATGGCATGATACGTCAGACAACAACAGACATGTCACACGGGCAACTCATTGGCATCCGGTAACAAGGGTCGATGTGTACATTTCTTTGCATAAATAGAGGCTTGTATGAAATATCAGGAAGATTAAGATGTGCGTCGTCTCTTGGATAAAAAGTTAGGATCAAAAAGGATATTTACCCTTAATATTAGGGTTCAACATACACATTATTTGCCAAATTTAAGTTGATTGAATAAAGTAAAATTTTGTTAATGATATTAACTTTGAGTTAATCTAAGGATAACGTAACTTAAAATTGGTACTAAGAAAGTAGAAAACTAATACTTTTAGAAATGTTGATATATAACCAAAAGTTTCATAGTTAATATAAAAAATCAATTAATTTTCCTTTTTGTCTTTTTGAAAATGGGAGAATAAAAACAAAATTATACATTATCTAGATTTTCTTTTTTCTTCTTCCCTTCAAGCTAAAAAATGTAATCACTTGTGCTCAATCTTATCTATGAGTAGTTGGAAATATATTAATGAGGCCCGAGGGAGCGAGACTTGGTAAACTTAATCAACTTGAATCAAGTCAGACATCTCTTGATATTTATATCCGATTATCATTTCTTCAATCTACATATCCAACTACATTACCTAATTAAATATCTCCTAATAAGTAATAAAAACTTATTACATGTTTCATGTTATTGCAAACGGATAGGGACAAATACTATTTTGAATGTATTTCGTCAGCAGTAATAACAAAATATGTGTATTTTTATTTCATTGTTATTGTAAATGGAATAAATAATAAATAAAAATATAAATAATTAAAGAAAAATATATTAGTAAATAAATAATTTGTTTGATTTATTTATAAAAATCCAAACAATGAAAGGACCAAAATCTTAGTAATTAGCTTATTTATAATTTTATTTTAATATATTTAATTATAATATAAAAAGATATTATATGTACTCTAAATGAAATATTTTCGTAATAATAAAATATAAAATTAATAGTTAAAAATTATTAAATAATTTAATATATTTAATTAAATTATTATTTAATAATTTTTAATTATTAATTATACATTAAAATAATTATTTTTGCAATTATTATATAAACGATCCTCAAAAAACGAATACGATAAAGTGACGATCAACTATGGTTCACGTCTTGTGGCAAAATTAAATTTAATGAAAAAATGATTTAAAAATAAAAAAAGAAAAAGAAAAGCGGGTCCAAAAAGTAAAAGATTACGGGCACGTAACAATCCGCCATAATGGAAACTGGCAAGCGGGTGTTTCGCCTTTATATTCATTTCATTACAGTTGTTTTAGTTTAACATTTTCTCTTTCTTTTTTAAAAGTTTGATATTATTATCGCTTACAATTACGACACACTTTCCTCCTTCTTCTTCTTCTCGGTGAAGTCAATGCACAATAACTACTAGCCAAACAAAAACAGAACGCCCCTGTTGCCATATTCAAACCGAATATTCATTCTTTTCTTTGTTTCCATATTTGCCCCTCTTACTTTCTTCCTCTTTCTCTGTTACTTCACAAGTCTAAAGGGTGAGAAGAATTTTTCTCTTTCAAACTATGAAGTTTTAGTCCATGGTTTTGGGTTTTGACCAGTCCATGCACACTCATGTTCCGCGTTTTTTTTTTTTTTTGATTCCTTGCGTGCTTTTTCCGTTACTCTTTCTCTCTAAAAAATACGTTGGAATTATCATCACTAATCAGGGTTCAGGACTGGTATTATTGTCTACAACTCTTGTTTCTCTGTGATAGAGAGTGAGGCTTAGATTAGATTACTGTGTCTCTGTAACTGTAAATGTAAGAAACGGCACTCTTGTTATTTACTCTGTTTATCAAAACCCAGAAATTTCAATTTTTCTTCTGTCAATTAGTTTCTGCATGTTTATCTCCCTCTTCTTTTATTTATTTGTTCTTAAAATATTTTTCTTGCTAGCCCTTTTCTGTGAATGATAATATAATAATATATATATGGATTCAAACATGTGAAGTTGGAATCCCTCAATTACTGTTTTGTTTAAGGTGCGGTTATGTTTATGTAAGATACAATAAGTAATTAAGTACTATTAATTTTAGTCCTAGTTTCCTTTGAAACTCTTTTCATTACATTTATTGTAAATTCTATAACTTGTGAACTTGGTTTGAAATTAAGTGTTTTCACTTTTTAGTGATTTTATATATTTTGCAAAATTTAAACCATGGTAATTTATGCAGTATTGGTTTGTTTTTTTTAGTTATTGTCTGTTTTCATGCATGAGAGCAAAAACAATAAGGGGTTTCTGTAATGAAGGTTCTTAGTTTAGTGATTAGTCTTGTTGATATTGCTTGCAATGATTTAACCACTGATACTGAAATTTACCTCTAGAATAGAGAGGACCATGGGTTGCTTTGGCTTCTGCAAACAAGATGATAGTTATAAACCTTCTGATAACCGATCCTTAATGCCAACAAATTCTACTGGTACACTATTTCCTTCATTTTCGCCCCTGGTCTTTACAATTTCTGTTTCAAGATTTTCTGTTATAAAGTTTAATGGCTTATGTGTTCACTGAATTACTTTCTTGCTGCTTTAATTTCATTTGTTCAATGTAGGGAATACCGGTTATAGTGCCAGACAAACTGCAGTAACCACTCCTAAGATTATAGAATTCAAACCGATTGCCGTCCCTTCCCTTTCATTAGATGAATTGAAGTCTTTGACAGACAATTTTGGGGCAAAATGTTTCATTGGTGAGGGTGCATATGGGAAAGTGTATCGCGCGACATTGAAAGATGGCCGTGATGTTGTAATTAAGAAGTTAGATTCCAGCAGGCAACCAGACCAAGAATTTCTTGCACAGGTTCAGTTCAATGCAGTTTCAATTTCAATGATCCATAACATAGCAAATTATCAACTTTTTGTATGTTGAGTACCCTTGATTTTGAACTTATGTAGGTCTCAATCGTATCGAGGTTAAAGCATGAAAATGTTGTTGAACTTGTTAGCTATTGTGTTGATGGTCCTCTTCGCGCCCTTGCCTATGAGTATGCTCCTAAAGGATCCCTTCATGATATTCTACATGGTTAGTAATAAGTAATAATAATACCATATTGTTCATAGTTTTATGCATAGCTTGTTATTGTAAAATTAGGACTAATGCTGGTTGATTGGAATCTGTGATCCTTGTGAATGAAACTGGACTAGTCTTTTGTAATGTTTTCTTTACCAAGTGAGTTGAAATTAGATAATAAGTATATCCATTGCTTTCTTCATTGTGGCATCAAGTCTTACTAGAACTGTGGATAATATAGGACGTAAAGGCGTGAAGGGTGCGCAGCCTGGTCCAGTTCTCTCATGGGCTCAAAGAGTCAAAATTGCTGTTGGAGCGGCCAGAGGACTTGAATATCTTCATGAGAAGGCAGAGATTCATATCATCCATCGATACATCAAGTCGAGCAACATAATGCTTTTTGATGATGATGTTGCGAAGATTGCTGATTTTGATTTGTCAAATCAAAACCCGGATGCTGCAGCGCGTCTCCATTCTACCCGTGTTCTAGGAACCTTTGGTTATCATGCTCCAGAGTAAGTTCTTAACACAAATGTTGATTGGACTTTGGTAAAATGAATGTACTTTTTCACGCAATGAAGAATGTTAAAAAGAAGTTTAAGTTTTTACAATTAACATGATAGAAAGTAATTGAAACACAGTAAAGATTGGGCAAATTACTAAATCAGTAATATCTATGGATAGTGAAGTGTAGTGAACTTCAACATCTTATTGTACATTTTTTTTTTGTGGATGGCAGATATGCAATGACTGGACAACTCACTGCCAAGAGTGATGTGTATAGTTTCGGAGTGATATTGCTGGAGCTGTTAACTGGCCGTAAACCTGTTGATCACACGCTGCCTCGAGGACAGCAAAGCCTTGTGACATGGGTACTGATACTTACTGGGTTTTTTTTCTGTTAAAATTTTGGTGTGTCTTGTACAACTTAAATTGATTTAATTTTTGAGGTTTTAACATTATGATTTTTGTTTGCTGGGTTATATTAGGCAACACCAAGGCTTAGTGAAGATAAGGTGAAGCAGTGTGTTGATGTTAGATTAAAGGGAGACTACCCTCCAAAGGCAGTTGCAAAGGTACATAATTAGATTATTTCAAAACACTCTTATTCCTGAAGTTTAGAATGAAATACATGTTGTTTTAACCTTCCTTTTCCCATCTTTGGCAAACACATATTTGTGTTAAGGAGAATTGTTATGTCTCACTTATTTGTTTTATATGTTTGTTGTTAAAGTTGGCTGCTGTTGCTGCGTTGTGTGTCCAATATGAAGCCGAGTTCCGGCCAAACATGAGCATTGTAGTGAAAGCTCTACAACCACTACTCAATACCCGTTCCGGTCAACCAAAGGAATCAGCACACAAGATGTAAATTCTCAGAAGCCCCTTCATTCCTTCTTGCAAACTGCAGCAGAATGCCTTCCATTGAGTGTCAATAATCAGTATCTCAAAGGCATAGATATAGTCTTGATATTTTTGTTTGTGTGATTGTATTGGTAACTCAGCAACTAGTTTAGTTTTGCTGTTTTTGAATGACACAATGGAACCTACCTACTGTGTTGTTGTTCAGATTCTACAATCTACTTTTATATTTATATATATAGGTAAACATGGATTATTTTGTTAGAATTTTCTTGTGTGAATACGGTGAGACCAGATTTGTTAATCGTGTTGGAAGAAAGATTGGTAGAAAGGTTTAGTCAGTTTGTGGTGTATGGCTTTGAACTACTTAAGAAGTCCCACATCAGCGGCGCAGAAGAGGAAAGAGGGAAGGCATTGGTATAAAAGAAAGAAATGAATATGTGACAAAGCATACCTTTCTCGGCCTTTTGGCTAAGATCAAGTGTAGTATCTGTTCTTATCAGTTTAATATCTGATATGTGGGTCATTGGCCCACACGATATTAAATTTATTTTTTGAGGGGGATGGGCCACTACAGTAGCTTGCTACTGGGCCCATCGGACGTCGCCTAGGCCTTACACTATCGCCTGGGCCTGGCGCATCCCACCAATTTAGTTCAAAGATTTATTCACGAAAAAAATAGCTGACTTAATTAAAAAGTTTATGCCTAATATTTATTTATTTATGGGAATGTTTTAATATTCGAGGCGCTCCCTGAATGCGCATTGATTTAGTATGTATGACGTTACGATTTTTTTCCATTTTATCACAATACACTTTTTTGTTTATTTATTTATTATTCACAAATCCAGCCATGTACATCTTTATATTTTATATATAATATTTTTACTTTATATCAATTTTAGCTTTATAAAAAAATATAATATTTTTACTTTATATTAAATTTTAGATTTATAGGTAAAAATAGTATTATTTATATAAGTACTTAAAATAAAAAAATTAGGGTAAAAAACCTTAATAAGCCAAGTCAAGAATCATGTAACGTAAATACGCCAAAGCGAAAATCGTTTCAGCAATAAGCCAAATGATATTTTTATATAATTCGAACCATGCTGGTTCGAATTCCATTTCTACATAATTGGAACCAGCTTGGTTCGAATTATACACAAACACACCAGCTTGGTTCGAATTATACACAAACACATGCATACACGTAATTCGAACCAGCTTGGTTCGAATTACACTGCTGGTTCGAATTACACACAGTAATTCATTGTATAATTCGAATTATGATGTTAAAAAATTAATAATTTATTTAAAAAAATTTATTAAAAAAATTAATTATTTAAAAATTAAAAAAAAAATTTTATTTCATACGTTAAAAAAAGCTAACAAAATATTTAATTACAAGACTTCTTTAAAATATTAATGAGCTATCAATTCGAATTCCATACAATACTTTTCTGTCTATTTTTAATAGTTCATGAATATTTTTTAATAAATTTTTTTAATAAATTTTTTTAAATTATAGTACAAAAAATATTTTATCCTATGCAAAACAATTTAAAAAAAATGGCTTAAAAAATGTTAGGAGTACTATAAAAATTTGTAATGTTATAATAACTTAGGTAAATACATGCATGTACTCAAATTTTAAATAAAATACTCTACATAGTCAATAATAATTTAGAAATGAAAGAAAATATTTTATTCCATACAAAATAATTAAAAAATATATTTTATTCTATACAAAATAATTTTAAAAAATGGCTTAAAAGATGTTATGAGTACTATAAAAGTTTGTAATATTCTAGTGATTTAGGTAAATAAATGATAAAAATATTTTTTCTTTAATTTCTAAATTATTAGTGACTATGTGGAGTATTTCTTTAATGTCCTAAGTCATTAGGACATTACAAATTTTTATAGTACTTCTAACATCTTTTAAGCCATTTTTTAAATTATTTTGCATAGAATAAAATATTTTTTTGTGGTATAATTTAAATAAATTTATTAAAAAATATTCATGATAATTTTTTAATAAAATTATTTAAATTATATGGTGAGATATTACATATTCGAATTACGCATAGAGAAGTTCGAATTACTCTGATTCAAATGATATGGTGACCAATTCGAATTCTATACAATACTCTTCTGCCCATTCTTGATAGCTCATGAATATTTTTTAATAAATTTATTTAAATTATACCACAAAAAAATATTTTATTCTATGCAAAATAATTTAAAAAATGGCTTAAAAGATGTTAGAAGTACTATAAAAAATTGTAATGTCCTAATGACTTAGGACATTAAAGAAATACTCCACATAGTCACTAATAATTTAGAAATTAAAGAAAAAATATTTTTATCATGTATTTACCTAAATCACTAGAATATTACAAACTTTTATAGTACTCATAACATCTTTTAAGCTATTTTTTAAAATTATTTTGTATAGAATAAAATATATTTTTTAATTATTTTGTATGGAATAAAATATTTTCTTTCATTTCTAAATTATTATTGACTATGTAGAGTATTTTATTTAAAATTTGAGTACATGCATGTATTTACCTAAGTTATTATAACATTACAAATTTTTATAGTACTCCTAACATTTTTTAAGCCATTTTTTTAATTGTTTTGCATAGGATAAAATATTTTTTGTACTATAATTTAAAAAAATTTATTAAAAAATATTCATGAACTATTAAAAATGGACAGAAAAGTATTGTATGGAATTCGAATTGATAGCTCATTAATATTTTAAAGAAGTCTCGTAATTAAATATTTTGTTAGCTTTTTTAACGTATGAAATAAAAATATATATTTTTTTAATTTTTAAATTATTAATTTTTTTAATAAATTTTTTTAAATAAATTATTAATTTTTTAAAATCATAATTCGAATTATACAATAAATTACTGTGTGTAATTCGAACCAAGCTGGTTCGAATTACGTGTATGCATGTGTTTGTGTATAATTCGAACCAAGCTGGTTCGAATTATGTAGAAATGGAATTCGAACCAGCATGGTTCGAATTATATAAAAATATCATTTGGCTTATTGCTGAAACGATTTTCGCTTTGGCGTATTTACGTTACATGATTCTTGACTTGGCTTATTAAGGTTTTTTACCCAAAAAATTAAGTTAAAAATATAATTTAAATTTTAAAATAAATTAAACAATATTTATACACAATTGTATAAGGATTTAGTATTTAATTTTTGATATAATATTTTTAGTGTATTTAATTTTTTATAATAATTTTATTAAAAATATGAGTACTAATACTACAAAATTATTAGAAGTCTCTAAAGTAAAGAATACACTATCAAAAATTTATAATAATAAAAAAACTCAAAAGTATTAAAAATAAAAAAAAACGAAAATTCATAGTAAATCAGATTAAAAAAAAAACAAAAATTTATAGTAAATCGATTTATACATGATTCTGGCCAATGGTAAATCGATTGCATTGATTTATTATATATATTTTTTTATTTTTTAATATTTTTGAATTTTTATTATTATAAATTTTTGGTATTTTATGTACTCATTTTAGAGATTTTTGATATTCTTGTATTATTAGTACTCATTTTTTGTAAAAATATTATATATATATAAAAAATTAAATACTAAATTAATCGTTATGCAATTGTGTATAAATATTATTTAACTTATTTTAAAGTCTAAATTATTTTAATTTAATTTTTTTATTTTAAGTACTTATATAAATGATACATTTCTATTCATTATCATTACTTTTTTTATAAGGTAAAAAATCTATAAATCTAAAATTGATATAAAGTAAAAAGAACAATTTACTATAATAAATAAAGTGGCTTCCAATCAATTTGCAAAATGGATACCAAAATATATTTTTTTATAAACTATGTAAACCGCGACAGGGGACCCGAGGTTTACGTTCTAGGCCAAAATTACATAATCCGCGATAGGAGTGTCACGGTTTATGCGTGAATGAGTAGTGTACATAAACTGCGACAGGAGTCCAGCGGTTTATGTGTGAATGAGCAGTGTACAGAAACATAAAATAAATTAAGTCCATGGTAAATAAAAACATACATAACACATACATAAGTCCATGGAAATAAACTAAGTACCATCACATAATACAAAAGTACATGACAAATCAGACATACATAG
Organism: Arachis hypogaea; assembly: GCF_003086295.3. NCBI lineage: Eukaryota > Viridiplantae > Streptophyta > Magnoliopsida > Fabales > Fabaceae > Arachis > Arachis hypogaea. The sequence continues at coordinate 133,462,214 of NC_092046.1, forward strand.
GTATCATCAATGAAAACATAAAATAAACAGCAGCAGCTCCTGCCTGTCCTCATCCTCCTGGTGAGAGTCATTCCCGAATGCGCTTAAGAGATGCGACCCTGTACCACATCGAGCAGCCCGTCTCACTCTGGTTGGCCTCTAGCGCTGCTGTGCTGGAGGATCGACGGGCATACCCACACTATATGCAGATGGAGGCGTCCCTCCCATGCTGAACCAACTGTCATACGGGCTGCTAACAGGCTCATTCAGGTCTACATAAAATTGTGGCTGGTACCGCTGAATCTCCTCCATATCTGGACGGTACCCCTACACAACGTCCATCTGGGGCTGGGACTCCGGCACTCGATCCTGTGGGGTCTGGTGCTGAAAATGCGGAGGGTCGTCATCTCGGATGAGATCTGTAAAGTCGGAATAGAACTGTGAACTGCCGACCTGATCGTCCCTATCCATCGTGAAAGTCGGGCCCGCCAGGTCATCATACATCTGTCCATGGATCTCATGGTATCTCCGGGAGCTTGAAACATGTGTAAAAGGAACCTCCTGGGACCGCGTCCCTGCCTGCTCAGTGGGTCTATCACCAGGACCACCAGATGCAACCCCTGATGCACCACCCCGACGCTGAGGACGGCCACGCCAGACACGGTGATCGACATGTCCTACTCCGTCGCCACCAGCCGTGTCATCCTGAATCATCTCATCCAGCCATCGCCACTCCCGGTCTGTAGCCCAGGTAGCAATGCGTCGTCGCCTCTCCACGCACCTGTTATCAGGCACGTCCGGCATCGAAACCCTAGAAGGCGCCTGTGACGAACCTTTCTGAACAACATCCTGACTGATCTCCTCCTCCCTAGGATCGGCAATCAAGAAATTCGGCGACAGAAACCTATGGGCCACTCTGTACCACCATCTCAGAAAGTCTGCCGACGGCCCGGGATCAGACACCCGGGGGATACTCAGAACAAAATCAACCCTGTTCTGCTAACTAAGGTGCCATACCTGATAGTAGCTCGGGAACCATCTGTCCCCACCCCTCCCATCCTTGGCATGGAGCCAGTCTATATTCGAGGCCGATTTAGGCTTGTGCTGAACGCTACCCAGCTGGGGTAGTACCCTATCCACCTGGTGCCACTCAATAACGGCGAAGTATATCAAGCAAGTACATGCGTGCCATAACCGACTGTGCTCCTCTGTGAGAATCTCTGGATGAACAACGGCCATCATGTCGAGTGAAGCATAAGGCTCCCAAACAATCTACAAACATTGACAGAACACTCTGTTCGTCCATTAACTAATAAATATATAGTTACTTACTAGATAAAAATGGAAACAAAATGAATAAACTTACATCTCGATCACCTAAGCGGTCCAACGAAGGCGACACTGGATAACTCTCTCCTCCTTGCGGTCAGATGTCGATAAGTAGGTGGCCCACCTGAACGAATACAATGTTATACACATGTATAAATTGCTAATGACCTAGTTAACAGGTAGAACCATAATAAAAAAAGTTACAGTTCAAGTCTAACTGTGCAGATATGTATACCTGGGAGTCAATGGGAAGGAATAGGTGTCGAATCCCCGCAGCCTGAGGCTAGGAAACTGCCTGAAAATCCATGATTGCAGTAGCTGCTTGGGGCCTGCCAAGTTTGTCACGTTTCTGTTGGCCACCTGACACATGCAACGATATAGCCAAGCCAACGCTGCCGACCCCAACTATAACTGCTTATATCATCAAGCCTCGCCACAAAGGGCAACCACTGTATATGAACCCGATTTCCACTCTTGTCACTGAACAACTGAGTGGAAAGCAGTATCATAATATAAGCCCGTGCATATATGCGTACGGTGTCCTCTGTAGGATCATCCGGCAGCACCCTGAACCTCTCATGAAACCAGGTGAAGTGGACTGTATACTGCGTTACGTTATTCTGTGGTGGAAGCTCGCCAAACAGTTCCTGAAACCATTCCCACGACGAGTTACCTTCTTCCATAAGCTTCTCAAAATCTATAAGTTACCCGGATACAGGTAAACCATCCACGGATATCCCCGGCTGGTATGCTACATCCTGCAGCGTGATAGTGCACTTTCCAAAAGGCATATGAAAGGTATGCGTTTCAGGACGCCACCTCTCAATGAAAGCGTTGACTAAGGGCTCGTCCAACCAGAACCACCTCGCGTTGAGCCTTGCCAGGTGGTACAAACCAGCCCTCTCCAGATAGGGTATGATCCTGTCATGCAGAGGCATATTCTGCTACCTCCGGAAACTATAAATACACCTAGTCGGTTGGAGCATGTGACAGAAGAAACCAAATAAATAAAAAATCCAACACTAATTTAAAGTAATCTAACACAAAAATACAATATTAAAATTTAAATAGGTAACATACAGTTCCTATTTCCTAATCACAAAATTCAATAAAACTTGCATAAATGATTCAATACTTTAATTTAAATTAATTAAATACTAAATTTTATGATTTTAAAATAATAATTTAAATCTAAATTTAAATACCTAAATCACAAGCCTTGGAAAACTATTATATGAAATACATTAACTAAAAATAACCAAACTAACCTCTTCGTTTATGCTGCCAGCAACGTACATAACGCCGTTGAGCCTGTAAAGACTGTATTCCTCCGCGATAGTCCCGGTCCGAACAAGCTCAACAACCCACACTTTTATCTTTCTCTATCTAGAAAACCTCTCATTCTCTCTCTAAAAACCTGGAAACAACCACAAATGAATAATCCGCGATACCCTGAAGCGTATTTATACTAGCGCATAAACCGCTGGACCCTTGTCACGGTTTACGCACACTACTCATTCACACATAAACCGCGACACCCCTTTCGCAGATTATGTTAATTTTGGCCTAGAACGTAAACCGCGAAACCCCTGTAGCGGTTTATGTGTATTTGTAAACCGCGAGTCCCCTGTCGTGGTTTACATAGTTTATGGGAAAAATGCATTTTGGTATCCATTTTGTAAATTGTGTATATTGATAATATTGGAAGCCACTTTATTTATTATGGTAAATTACTCAAATAAAAATATTATATATAAAATACAAAGATGTACATGATGGACACTCAATGCAATTTGATGGAATAATAGATAAAAAAAAGTGTACTTATGAACATTGTATGTGAAATAGTGATAAAATGGAAAGAAACGTTAGTAATGTATAAATCGAATTAAGTGCATTCGATTTAATCATGTAGTGCCATAATACTAAATCGATCTTAATGGCTTCGTTTTACCTGAAATGCTACGTAAAAGTATAAATCAAATTGAATGGATTCGATTTAATAGCATATATAAATCGAATCCTTTTGTTTCGATTTAGCATGGTTGTTTAATTCGAAGTCATTAGCTTCGATTTATTCATGAAATCCATTTGCATACAATTCGAATCCCATGAGTTCGATTTAGTACGTATTTGGATAAATCGAATTTATTATATAGAAATAAAACTTGGGACTTTTACAGTTTGGGGGATCTGCGTAATATTAAAATGCTTTTGGTTGATTAAAGTAAATTGCCCTATTAATTGGGTTACAAATTTATGGAATTATAACTTTTGGATACAAATGCATTTGCGAAGGGGATCCGCGGATTATGCATGCACGTAAACCGGGGTATAGCGGTTTACGTTGGAACGCGTTAATGAAGAAACCGCAGTACTCCTCTGTTAATGTCTGTTAATGTTCCGAGGGTTATCTGAAACGTTGATTTGGGCCTGAACATGAGGTCCAGGTCCCTCGTGATAGCAACATCCGACCTTTTTGTTGCTGAGGTGCCACCTGTTCGAGTTCCTCGTGAGGAGGTAGAGATGATACCGACAAGAAACTCCGATGCTTAAGTTAGAAAGGGCCTTAAGCAGGCTTTTAGTATATTAGAACGTGTGTTATACCTGGGTGGTACCAGCCAGTGTATCTATAGTAGGAATTGCTAACTACCTTCGTCAGCGATAAAGCTTCTCTTGATCACCTTTTGGTTGTACCTTAGAGCCATCCTTTGCTTCAGGGCCTCTTCTCTAATCCGAGCTCTTTCTCGAACTTCTGGGAGGAGGTCGAGCTCTTCCCTTTGCGCCTGGGGATTGACTCCTTCATTATAAAATATTACCCTAGGCGATTCTTTGTCTATCTCTATGGGAATCATTGCTTCTATTCCAAAAGCGAGTCGGAAGGGTGATTCTCCTATCGTAGAGTGTAGTACGATATGCCCACAATACTTGAGGCAGCTTGTCAACCCAAGCTCCTTTTGCATCTTGTAGTCGGCGCTTCAGCCCAGCTAATATGACTTTATTTGCTGCTTCAGCTTGTCCATTAGCTTGAGGGTGTTTGATGCGTGAGCATCTTTCCTATCTTTTCCTAGTGAATTTGTATTTAATTTGTTGATTTTAATCAAGAATTAATTATCTTTTAGCCACTATGGATGCTACTTTGAGTTTTGTGCAATTCTGTTTATTTTAGGTAGCATTTGGTTGGATTTGATGGAGCTTCTACAGAAAAAGAGAAGAAGGCCATATAGAGCAGGAATGACTTAAAGGATGGAGAGGAAGCTTGCACAAACGGAATCAGCACAAGAATTAAAGGAGATGACAGTGAGGAACGACGCGTTCGCGTACCTGACGCGTGAGCGTGAAAAGCGAAGATTGCTCAGCGACGCGTGCGCGTACTTGACGCGTACGCGTGACATGCGAAAAAGACCATCGAGCGTACGCGTGACTGACGCGTACGCGTGACAAGCGCGAAGTGCAGAAAATGCCAATTCCTATTAATTCTGATTTAAACTTTAATTTTTATTTTAAAATAGGAAAAGATATTATTTTAGTTTTAGGAAATATATTTTAAATTAATGAGCATTAGATATAAAAAGGAAAAGAAACTTCCCTTCTGGGGGGGATTCCACTTCAGCCAAAATACATTTTATCAGAATCCTTATTTTCTCTCTGAACCATGAGCAACTAAATCTCCACTGTTAAGGTTAGGAGCTCTGTCTATTGTATGGATTGATACTATTATTTTTCTATTTTAATTCATGTATTGATTTCTATTTCAAGAATTGTTTTCGTTCTTTATTTTATGAATTTGGGTAGAACGGAAGTATGACCTCTTTCTAATTGAGTTCTTGTATAACTTGGAAAAGCTCTTTACTTGAACAACAGCTTGAAAACAAATTCTCCTAAATTTCTAGTTTATCTGAATTTAACAGGATACGTGACATATAATTCTCTTATATTTGGGTAATTAGGATTTCTGTGGTATATAACTAGAATTGAACTTCACCCTCTAATTGGAATTAATTGACCAAGGAATTGGCGGTTAATGAATTTTAGAGGAGACTAGAAAGGTCTAAGGAATTAGGGTCTAATCACATATAGTTGCCATGAATTAAATCTTATATGATTAAAATAAATTAATAAGAAAAGTCAATCCGAAAAATAGAACTCTGATGCCTTAACTGTTTCTCCATATTTTATTCCTAACTTATTTATTTGCCTGTCTTCTGTTTAATACTTTTTGAACTCTCAAACACTCTTTTTTGATTGCCTAACTAAGTAAATCACTTAACCATTGTTTCTCAGTCCATCAATCCTCGTGGGATCGACCCTCACTCACCTGAGGTATTACTTGGTACGACCCGGTGCACTTGCCGGTTAGTTTGTAGGTTATAAATTCCGCACCAAGTTTTTGGCACCGTTACCGGAGATTGATAGTGATTAACAACTATCAGTTGTTTGATTGCTTAGATTAGGTGTTTTAGTTTTAATTTTATTTAAATTTTGCTTATTATATTTAAAAAAAAAATATAAATAAGCAAATAACACTAATATTTTTTCTTAATTTCTGAAATTAAGTTTGGTGTCCCCTAGTTATTTTTATTTCAATTTTTTTTCTGTTTATTTTTCTTATTAATTTCAAAATTTTTTTCCTAATTTTGCCTACAAATTTTGAAATTTATATATTCTATTTAGTATTTTTATTTTATTTCTTTTACACAGGATACTTCACTGGGAATTCTCTACACTCTGACGTAGAGATTCCCATCTTTTCTTATTTTCTGTCTGTTTATGCGCAGGAACAGAGACAAAAAACCTCTTTTAGACTTTGATCCTAAACCTGAAAAGACTTTCAGGCAGCATTTGCAACAAGCAAGACTCTGCAAGGCTGCAGAATCCACTATGGATCCTAATAATGCTGTTAATACCAATGTGGCAAATCTGAATGGGAATGAAGAACAAAGGAGAGTGCTTGGCTCTTACTCTACTCCTACTGCAGATCTTTATGAAAAAAGTATTGTGGTACCTCCTATAGCTGCGAACAACTTTGAGTTGAAGCCACAATTGGTCACCCTGGTGTAACAAAACTGCCAGTATCATGGTCTTCCCCACGAAGACCCAAATCAATTTATTTCTAATTTTCTGCAGATTTGTGATACTGTGAAGACAAATGGAGTGAACCCAGAGGTGTACAAACTCATGCTCTTCCCGTTTGCTCTGAGGAATGGAGCAAAGTTATGGCTAGATTCCCGACCCAAGGAGAGTTTGGATACTTGGGACAAGGTTGTTACTGAGTTTCTTACTAAATTTTTCCCACCAAAGAAGCTGACTAAGCTTAGGGTGGAGGTTCAGACCTTCAGGTAAAAGGATGGTGAAACTCTTTATGAAGCTTGGGAGAGGTACAAGTTACTGATTAGGTAATGCCCTTCGAACATGTTCTCCAAATGGACCCAACTAGATATCTTTTATGAAGGCTTGGGTGAAATATCCAAGATGTGCTTAGATAATTCTGCAAGTGGTCATTGCACAAGAAGAAGACACCGGAGGAGACTATTGAGCTGATTAAATTGGTTGCTAGCAACCAATATTTATACTCATCTAACAGGAATTCTGTGAACTCAGAGACTTCTCAAAAGAGATGTATGTTGGAAATGGAAGCTGTTAATGCTATTCTTACTCAGAACAAGCTTATGTCTCAGCAAATAAATTTACTTACTCAGCAGATGGGTGGCATGCAAGTCTCAGCTATCAACACCCAAAATCCACCTCGAGAGGTCTCTTATGACATGACAGGTAATTTTGTGCAAAATGATAATTATGGTTATGCTCAATCCTCTTCTGAACAGGTCAATTACATGGGGAGTGCTCCTAGAAATCCCAATAATGATCCCTATTCTTAGACCTACAATCAGGGGTGGAGAAATTGCCCAAATTTTGGGTGGAGAGAGCAACCTCAGAGGCCACAAAATTTTAATAATAATTCTCAGGGTGGTTTTCAATAGAAGAATTTTAATAACCACCAGTTTCAGTCATCTCAGCAAGCAACTTCTCAGCCCCAGCAGAACAATGATTTGGAAGCAATATTGACAAGTTTTAGACAGGAAACCAGAGCATCAATCAAGAACTTGGAGATCCAGATGGGTCAATTAGCCACAAAAGTTAATGAAATTGGTCAGAGGACCACTAATAGCCTTCCTGGTAACACAATTCTAAATCTAAGAGAGGAATGCAAGGCTATCACCTTGATAAGTGGACAAGTAGCAAGTACAGAAGCACAAGTTAATGAGGAGCCAGTTGAAAAAGAAGATTACAAGGTTATTCAATTGAGAAGTAGTAAAGTAGCTGGCTCTGAGACCAAGGTCAATGGAGAGTTAGTTGAAAAAGAAGCTTCAGATGAGAATAAGGAAGAAGTAGAGCACGTCCCTCCAAAGCGTGCAGACAACCCATTCCCAGACTCTCTTGACATTTATCCTACACTACCAAAGACTCCTGAGTACAAGCCTAAAATACCATATCCTCAGAGACTTCAAAAGGAGACCAAGGACAAGCAGTTTTCAAAGTTTTTGGAAGTCTTCAGAAAGTTGCAAATCAATATTCATTTTGCTGAAGTTTTGGAGCAAATGCCTCTCTATGTCAAGTTCATGAAGGAGTTGTTGTCAAAGAAGAAGCCTTTAAAGGGAGATGAGACAGTGGTTTTGACTAAGGAATGTAGTGCCATCATTCAGAATAACTTACCAAGGAAGATGCCGGATCCAGGGAGCATCCAAATTCCATGCACCATTGGGAGCACAATCTTTGAGAAAGCATTATGTGATCTGGGGGCAAGCATAAATCTAATGCCCTTATCTGTGATGAAGAAGCTGCAAATCCAAGAGGCACAACCCACAAAGATAGCATTACAGATGGCAGACAAATCTATGAAGCCTATATACGGATTAGTGGAGAATATCTTGGTCAAAGTGGGTAAGTTCTTCCTCCCATTAGAATTTGTAATTCTTGACACAGGGGAGGATGAGAATGCCTCTATAATTCTAGGAAGACCATTCCTAGCCACTGAGAGAGCTCTAATTGATGTAGAAGTGGGTGAATTAGTGCTCAGAGTGCATAATGAGCAACTGGTCTTTCATGTCTTCAAAGATATACATTCAGCAGGTAAAGAAGAGAGGTGCATGTAGACTGAGCTTATTACTCCAAACCTTCAAGAAACCCCCTGATGACGGACAGTAGAATCTGCAGCTCAAACCTCCTTTAGTGACAACCAATAAAATTCCTCCTGACATCAAACCTAAGTTTGGTGTCAGGAATGCATCATCCACCAAGGAGGAGGTTCCCAAAAAGAAGAAAATACCCAGGGGATGGAAAAATAAAAAGATCCCTACTGAAGGTTTCTCCCCAGGAATGAAGGTGGTGTTGACTAGGAATCCAGTATGAATTTATACAGTAAACAGAATCCTCTCTCTGGAGCATATTGAACTAATTTATGGAGACAAAGAAAAGAAGTTCAAAGAAAGGGGTGAAGAGCTGAGCCCCTATGATCCTCCTCCTTAGAGGAGCTGACCGTCAAGCTAGTGACGGTAAAGAAGCGCTTGTCGGGAGGCAACCCGATAATTTCGTATCCTTAGTTATTTTTCGTAGTAGTAGTTTTCTTACTTATTTGATTTTTATTGAGTTTTTACTGTTTCTATGATCATGTAGCTATTTTATAACAGGAACCGAACACTTCAGGTGACAAAAAAAAAAAACGAACACACGACGCGCAAGCATCACTGACGCGTACGCGTCATATGTGTGTGCGTGAAAAATAAAAATTGGACAGAGAGTTGAGCAAGAGTGGGGCTGGAACTGTGCTGGGCGCACAAGCCGCATCATGCGTACGCGTCCCGCGCGAGCGCGTTGCTTGCGTTTTCACCAGCCCACGCGTGCGCGTCCCTAACACGTACGCGTGACCCTGAAAAACGGCGTAAATGGGTGCATGGCCAGAGAGTTATGATGGTGTGGGGCTGGAATGGTGCTGGGAGCACAAGTTTCATCACGCGTACGCGTCCCTGACGCGTGCGCGTCATTTTCCATTCCTGGCCATCCACGCGTACGCGTCCCAAACGCGTACGCGTCGCTTGAAATTAGCGTAATCCATGCGTAAGCGTGCCTTACGCGTACTCGCATACGACGCCCAAATTAAACCCCTCAGCGCCTGATTTCAATTCATTTACCCCCCGATCCTAATTCTCTCTTGTTCTTTTATCCTTTTATGATTCTTTCATCATACTATTTTTTTGTTTTCAGTTCTTCTTTGCTTGAGGACAAGCAAACCTTTAAGTTTGGTGTTGTCGCTTCACTTATGGCTTTTCTGTTTATTTTCTTCATGGAGGAATGAGATGGCCACTAGCATAACTGAGGTGGTTGAGTTCCTTTCATTCTATTTCTCTTCCGTTCTTATCTTGTTGTTTTCTATTTTCTGTTGCTTTGAGTGCCTGCATGGTCCTTAGTACTTTCAGTTCTTAAAATTAGTTTCATTCTTCTATTTGTTTCATGTACCGCTCACTGAACTTGAATCTAAAAAGAAAAAAAAAGAAGTGATATATTGCATGAGAAATTGAGTTTATATTGAAGAGTAGTCTTATTCACTTAAATGTGGTGGTATTTTCTGTGACTCTGAATGCATGACATGAACAGTGCATATTTAAATTTGAATAAAAGAATGTTGATGTACAAGGAACAGGAATTTAGAGAACTATTATGAAGTCTCTGCAATAAGTAAAAGTTTAATCCTTGATGCAAAAGAAACAGCAATGAAAAAAAAAGATATAAAAGCAAGGTCCAAGGCTCTGAGCATCAATGACTAGGGAGGTCAGACATGATTAAAAGCTCAAAGAGTTGTTTCCCTAGTCATATGCTTGTGGTGTTCTTGTGTCAAGTAATCCTTGAGACAAAATATTTAGAGTCGAGATCAATTGCAATTAGCAGAGTATGCCAAAGGCTTTGAGCACCACTGTTTGGGAGTAGCTGAAAGGAAAATCAGAACTTAAAGAGAGTTCCCCAGTTAAGTGCTTGTGGTGTTTCTGTGTCAAGTAATCCTTGAGACAAAACATTTAAAGTCACGGCTAGGCTCAAGGTGCAAAGCACCAAAGAAAAGAGAATCAAAGAAAAATTGCTGTGTTCAAGGATTAAATTGAGTTACAAAAGACCAGAGAATTCATAATATTATCCGGATTCTAATTCCGAATGACAGTGACATTCTTCTGATTCAAAGGAGAGTGAGATGCCAAAACTATTCAAGATTGCAGTTGTAGACCCCACTGTAAGAAGAGACATGAGCTCAATCGAACTCTCCTTCTCATGCAAATTCACATTCTAAGCCCATATTAGTTTGGTTGCTTGAGGACAAGCAACAATTCAAGTTTGGTGTTGTGATGCGTGAGCATCTTTCCTATCTTTTTCTAGTGAATTTGCATTTAATTTGTTGAGTTTAATCAAGAATTAATTATCTTTTAGCCACTATAGATGCTACTTTGAGTCTTGTGCAATTTTGTTTATTTTAGGTAGCATTTAGTTGGATTTGATGAAGCTTCTGCAGAAAAAGAGAAGAAGGCCATATAGAGCAGGAATGGCTTAGAGGATGGAGAGGAAACTTGCACAAATGGAATCAGCACAAGAATTAAAGGAGATGACAGTGAGGAACGACGCGTGCGCGTGATTTGGAGCTTTCCATGGCGACGCATGCGCGTACCTGACGGGTATGTGTGACACGCGAAAAAGACCATCGACGCGTACGCGTGACAAGCGCGAAGTGCAGAAAACGCCGATTCCTATTAATTCTGATTTAAACTTTAATTTTTATTTTAAAATAGGAAAAGATATTATTTTAGTTTTAGGAAATAGATTTTAAATTAATGAGCATTAGATATAAAAGGGAAAAGAAACTTCCCTTCTGGGGGGATTCCACTTTAGCCAAAATACATTTTATCAGAATTCTTATTTTCTCTCTGAACCATGAGCAACTAAACCTCCACTGTTAAGGTTAGGAGCTCTATCTATTGTATGGATTGATACTATTATTTTTCTATTTTAATTCATATATTGATTTCTATTTCAAGAATTGTTTTCGTTCTTTATTATATGAATTTGGATGGAACGGAAGTATGACCCTCTTTCTAATTGAGTTCTTGTATAACTTGGAAAAGCTCTTTACTTGAACAACAGCTTGAAAACAAGTTCTCCTAAATTTCTAGTTTATCTGAATTTAACGGGATACGTAACATATAATCCTCTTATATTTGGGTAATTAGGATTTCTGTTGCATATAACTAGAATTGAAATTCACCCTCTAATTGGAATTAATTGACCAAGGAATTGGCGGTTGATGAATTTTAGAGAAGACTAGAAAGGTCTAAGGAATTAGGGTCTAGTCACATATAGTTGCCATGAATTAAATCTTATATGATTAAAATAAATTAATAAGAAAAGTCAATCTGGAAAATAGATAACTCTGAAGCCTTAACTGTTTCTCCATATTTTATTCCCAACTTATTTATTTGCCTGTCTTCTGTTTAATGCTTTTTGAACTCTCAAACACTTTTTTCTTTTTGCCTAACTAAGTAAATCACTTAACCATTGTTGCTTAGTCCATCAATCCTCATGGGATCGACCCTCACTCACCTGAGGTATTACTTGGTACGACCCGGTGCACTTGCCGGTTAATTTTTGGGTTATAAATTCCGCACCAGTGTTCTACCGAGGTGAACTGGTGCTTGATTTTTAAGTCGGCCACCAAGTTCCTAAAAGTTGAGTCGGTGAATTGGGTCCCATTGTTCGTGGGGATGGAGTGGGGGACTCCAAACCTTGTGACTATGTTCTTGAATAAGAACTTTTGACTTCTTTGAGCAGTGATTATTGCTAAGGGCTCTGTCTCGATCCATTTTGTAAAGTAGTCAATCCCACTATGAGGTATTTGACTTGGCCTAGTGCTTGTGGGAACGGTTTGAGTAGATCAAGTCCCCACTTTGCGAACGGCCATGGTGAGGTCACACTAATGAGTTCTTCAGAGGCGCTACATGGAAATTAGCGTGTTTCTGGCAACGTGGGCACGTTTTGACAAACTCGGCCGCTTCCTTCTGCAAGGTCCGCCAAAAGAAGCTGGCTCGGACTACTTTTTTTGGCTAGTGCTTGAGCTCCTAGGTGGTTTCCACATATGCCGCTGTGGATGTCCTCTAGGACTTCCTTTATGTTGGAGGTTGGGACGCACTTTAAGAGGGGTGTTGAGATCCTATCTTTTGTATAAGACATTGTAGACCAATGTGTAATTTTGTGCCTCCTTTACAAGCCTTTTGGCCTCCATTTCATTCTCGGGAAGTGTATCAAATTTGAGATAGTTGACTATGGGAGTCATCCATCCTAAGTTCTGGTTGGATATAGCCAACGCTTTTGGGTTGCCCTCCTCTTTTGATATTCGACGTGAACTCAGACTATAGTGCTTTAATAGGTTGGACCACCCTAAATAGACTTGCAACTGTCGTCTCCACCCCATATCTTTGCATGAAATTTCCCACAGCTAAAGGGATTGCCAATGTCAAAGGAGATAAAAAACTAGCAAAAAAATGCTATAACGAGATCCTTAGTTTAAAAGGCAGCTCGGAAGGCAAAGAAGTCAATACGATCGAGTTAGGTGGAGTCCGAGTTCGAGAAGAACTACGACCTCGACCAGAAGGCAAATGAAAGAGATCCAGATCGAAGACCACCTCAACAAGATAACGAACATAGGGGCAAACCTGGAGGAAAGCCTAAAGAAACAACTCGTTGAATTACTGAGGAAAAACTCCGACCTCTTTGCTTGGGAAGCTTCCGACATGCCCGGCATAGATTCCAACCTGATGTGCCATAAGCTTGCCGTATACCCAGATTCCCGACCCGTTCAGCAGAAGCGCAGGAAGCTCGGACCGGAACGAACACAGGTCGTAGAAGAGCAAGTGTAGGCTCAGCTAGAAGCAGGATTTATAAGAGAGGTAAAATATCCGCTCTGGCTAGCCAACGTTGTATTGGTAAAAAGCAAAATGGAATATGGAGAATGTGCGTTGATTATACCGACCTCAACAAAGCCTGCCCTAAAGATCCTTACCCGCTCCCCAGCATTGACGCTCTCGTCGATGCGGCCTCAGGATACAGATATTTCTCCTTCATGGATGCCTACTCAGGATATAATCAGATCCCGATGCATAAGCCAGATGATGCGTGAGCATCTTATACCTATTTTCTGCTTATTTTCTAGTTAGTTTTAGTTAGAATTTAGTAAGTTTAGTTATATTTTAGTGTTAAAATCCTCTTTAGATGCTACTTTAAGTTGTTTTAGTGTTTTTATTATTTCAGGTGAAATTCGGGCGAATTTGGTAGAGTTTTGTGCAAAAACAAAGGAAGAAAGTGGATGTTGTCAACCCTGACTTCCTTGAACTCCAACGAGCAAAAATTGAGCTACAAAGATCCAATTGATGCAGTTTTAATGGCGTTGGAAATCCAACTTCCAGAGCTTTCCAACAATATATAATAGTCCATACTTTTCTTTTGGAATCACCCTATTGAAAGGCGCTAAACACCGAGTCTGGTGTTTCGTGCCCAAGAAAGACAGAACCAGCGCCCAAGCCACTGCCAGTTCTGGACCCGAGAAACCTTTGTAATTAATGAAGATTTGCAGACACCAATCTTAAATTATTATGAGGATCATTAGTTAGTCAAAGAGTCATTAAGAAAATATTTGATTTGATTAGATTTGATTTTGTTTTGTTTTAGTTTGAATTTGAATTCTAGGTTTAGTCTTAGAGGTTTTTACTACAAATAAGGGACTTCCTTCTTCCCTAAGCGGTAACTTCTCCTAGAAGGGATCTTCTCTCTTCTGCATTTTCATACATTTTTCTCTGTAAGTCATGAGCCACTAAACCTCTTTGGTTAAGGTTAGGAGCTCTGTTTATTTCTATGGATTAAGACTATTGCTTTTCTATTTTAATTAATGTACTGATTCAGTTTCAAGAATTGTTTTTGTTTTTAATTTTATGAATCTGGGTGGAACGAGAGTATGACCTTTATTCTACATGAGTTCTTGTGATTCTCGAGAGAGTTATCTCGCTTGAACAACAGCTTGAAAACAAATTCCTCCTAAATTGCTAATTACATGAACTAATTGAGATATGTGACATATAATCCTGTTAGCTTTGGGCAATTAGGGTTTTGTGGCTATAAACTAGTTTTGAACTTAACTCTCTAATCGGAATTAAGTGACCACGAGAGTGGCAATTAATGAAGGTTAGAGGAGACTGAATCACTAAGACATTAGGATTTAGTCATTTCAGTTTGTCATGAAATGAATCATGTATTGTTAAAATAGTTGGTAAGAACTTTTAATCCAGAAAAGTAAACATCTCCGAAGCCTTAACTGTTTTCTCACACTGTTTTTACACCAAACCTATTATTGCTTTCTTTACTCTCTTGTTTATTGTTTTATGCGAATTTAACCAACAATCAACCTTTTCTGATTGCCTAACTAAGCCAATTAGATAACCATTATTGCTCAATCCAGTAATCCTCGTGGGATCGACCCTCGCTCACCTAAGGTATTACTTGGATGACCCGGTGTACTTGCCGGTTAAGTTGTGGATAGTTTTCTGAATTCGCACCACCAGACCAAGAAAAAACCTCGTTCATAACTCCAAAGGCAAATTATTGTTACGTAGTAATGCCCTTTGGGTTAAAGAACGCAGGAGCTACATACCAACGATTGATGAACAAAGTGTTCTCCAACCACATGGGAAAACTAATGGAGGTCTATGTGGACGACATGTTTGTCAAGACCCAAGAGGATGAGACACTACTGTCCGACCTCTCTGAGATGTTTTCTACTTTAAGGAAGCATGAAATGAGGTTAAACCCCTCAAAATGCATTTTTACGATAGAAGTTGGGAAGTTTCTAGGGTTCATGTTAACTCAGAGAGGCATAGAAGCAAACTCCAACAAATGCCAAGCTATACTTGACATGAAGAGTCTGACCTGCATAAAAGAAGTACAACAGTTAAATGGAAGGTTGGCGGCTCTGTCTAGGTTCTTGGCTGGATCAGCCCTAAAGTCGAGTGAAACCCCATAATGGTCCCTCAGATTGAGCCCGTGCACCAATGTTACTCCTGACTTTCGAAATGCTCTAATTGCACCCTTCAGATTGAGCTCCGTGCGAAATCCTGGTCCCTCCACCCAATTCCGGCATGATTCAGCCGCCGGAGCGCTGAACTGGCGGTTCCACCACCTCCACGTGGGCTTCATCACCCTCCACCATCACCATCGTTCCTCCTCTCCTCCCAACGGTTCCAATCCTCCTTTCCTTTCTCCCTTCCTCAAGCATTGCTTCCTTCGTCACCTCCGTCACCTTATCACCTCCGTCACCTTTCCGAGACTCTCTCTTTCTCTCACTTGCTTCCTTCGTTCTTATCCGCACCACTGTCGTTAGTTTTGTTGCAAACACACGCACGCACGGATGCACTCTCTTCTTCTTCATCTTCTCTCATTCTGCCTTGTTCTTATGGAAAGTGCATCGGTATCTTGGATTCCCATCACTCAAAGATTCGTGATCTTCCTCTCCAACACCCACCTATAATAACAAGACACTCACCCCGCACCTCCTCAATCATAGCCTTTTCTCTTCTTGTTGCGGATAATGCTATCTCGATCTTGCTTATGGCTATTGAATTTGGTATCGGTGGATGATTACCAGGCACTGAGCCGCGTACCCAGCCTCATGGCGGTTCCGGGAGAACCCACCCGGGACTCATATCAGATCAGCCGTGACGGCCTCTCCAGCGGCGGATCCGACGACGCCGTTTCCCCTCCCCTCAAGAACGCAGAATCATCGTTGCGAACCAACTCCCTATAAAAGCCACGCGCGATTCAGACACGAAGAAATGGATCTTCGAGTACGACGCCGACAGCCTGTATCTGCAGCTGAAGGACGGGTTCCCCTCCGACGTGGAGGTCCTGTACGTAGGGTCCCTGAAGGCCGACGTGGAGGCTTCCGAGCAGGACGAGGTGTCGCAGGTGCTCCTAGAGCGGTTCCGGTGCGTGCCCACCTTCCTCCCTTGGGAAATTCAGAACAAATTCTACCATGGATTCTGCAAGCACTATCTGTGGCCCCTGTTCCATTACATGCTTCCCATGTCTCCCAGCCACGGCGCCCGCTTCGACCGTGCCCAGTGGCAGGCCTACGTCCTGGCCAACAAGATCTTCGCCGATAAGGTGACGGAGGTGACGAAGGAAGCAATGCTTGAGGAAGGGAGAAAGGAAAGGAGGATTGGAAGAAGAGAGAAGGGTAGTGGCTCCGTTGGGAGGAGAGGAGGAACGATGGTGATGGTGGAGGGTGATGAAGCCCACGTGGAGGTGGTGGAACCGCCAGTTCAGCGCTCCGGCGGCTGAATCATGCCGGAATTGGGTGGAGGGACCAGGATTTCGCACGGAGCTCAATCTGAAGGGTGCAATTAGAGCATTTCGAAAGTCAGGGGTAACATTGGTGCACGAGCTCAATCTGAGGGACCATTATGGGGTTTCACTCCCCTAAAGTCACTTCCCCTCTATTCAATCCTAAGAAAAGGGAAGCAATTTGAGTGGACTCCGGAGTGCGAACAGGCTTTTCAAGACTTTAAGGCATTCTTGGGACAACCACCCTACTTACCCGACCTGTCAAAGGGGAGGAACTCGTGCTGTATCTATCAGTAAGAAGACGGGTAAAAGCCTCGGCCCTGGTACGAGAGGATGAAAAGGGGCAGCAACCTATTTACTTCATCAGCAAAACCTTACAAGGGGCGGAGTTGAACTACCAGAAGATAGAAAAATTTGGTTATGCCCTTATCCTCACATCTTGGAGCTCCGACCTTAATTCTAAGCTCATACCATTAAAAATCCGCACCAATTAGGCAATAAAACATATTCTACAAAAAGGGGACCTGGCCAGAAGGATTCTGCATGGATGGTAGATCTGTCCGAGTTCGATCTCAGATACGAAACTCGGACAGCCATTAAGTCGCAATATTTGGCCGACTTTGTTGCTGAATACACTGACAGTCTAGAAAATCCCATCATGTGGAGTTTATATGTGGATGGGTCATCAAACAAAGCTGGAAGTGGGGCTGGTATTATATTAGAAAGCGATCAAGGGACTCGGATAGAGTTATCCT
Source organism: Arachis hypogaea (assembly GCF_003086295.3). Lineage (NCBI taxonomy): Eukaryota > Viridiplantae > Streptophyta > Magnoliopsida > Fabales > Fabaceae > Arachis > Arachis hypogaea. The sequence continues at coordinate 133,479,697 of NC_092046.1, forward strand.
TGAGGTTCAAGTTTCCTGCCTCCAACAACCAAGTAGAGTATGAAGCCTTACTTGTTGGCTTGAAGCTGGCCAAGGAGGTCGGAGCAGAAAAAGTGATAGTTTTTAGTGATTTGCAAGTAATCACTTCGAAAATCAATGGCACCTATCAAACTAAAGACCCCACTATGAAGAAATACCTGGACAAAACCCAGAAAAAGCTTGCTCACTTTATAGAAAGTGAGGTCCGACATATAACTCGTGAATTCAATGCCCGGGCTGACGCTCTATCAAAGTTAGCCAGCACCAAACTAAGAGGTAACAATAGGAGTCTAGGTCCTAGACCTGGTACCCTTTTCGAAGGTGGTGTATAATGAGATGTAACCAAGAGGTCGGATTGGGGTGTCTTCCAATCCGTATAAGCTATCAGGGTAGGCCTTTAGGTCTTTTTCTTCTAACCCGAGCTTGTCAAAAGCGGATTTAAACAGGATGTCAGATGAGCTTCCTTGATCTATCAAGGTGCGATGAAGGTTAGCGTTGGCCAAGATCAGTGTTATCACCACTGGGTCGTCATGCCCGGGCAGTAGGCCTTATGTATCTTCTTTAGTGAAAGAGATGATGGGCAAGTCGATCAGTTGACTGCTTTCTCCGACCTGGTATACTTCTTTGAGGTGTCTTTTCCGGGAGAATTTAGATATTCCTCCTCCTTCAAATCCTCCATTAATCATATTGAGAGGTAGAAAGTGTAGCCATCAAATTAAGAGAGAAGAGGGAAAACAGAATTTCTGTTTTTATGCAAAGCAGTAAATTTCAAATAGTAGTGTCTCATTCGTTCACCATTAGATCGACTTTAAATTTGAACTGCGTGTTTCTCATATCTTGTTATTTATTCTTGACGGTGGATATGTTTATTGGAAGTTTGCAGTAGAAGAAATTGGCTTTGCAAGAGAGAAAATAGGTTTCCCTGTTTTACATAGAGCAGCAATCTTTGAACAGTAGTTTATCATTCTTTCACCGTTGGATTGATGTGAAATTTGGACTGCAGATTCTTCTCATCTTTTTTTCATTTTGAACAATGGAGATTTTGATTGAAGGTCTACAGAGAGAGAAATAGGCTTCGAACAACAACTCTATTTTTTCAGTATTTTTCATCTTCTTGCTTCTCATTTGTGAGCTTTTGTGCTTTGATGTTTTGGCTGGTTATATGTACGATTTGTGCTTTGTTTGAGACTTTCTTATACCTCATTTGATTATAGTCGAGCTATTTCATTGGTTTGGACAAATCTTAGTTTTTACCTCTCATATTGAGGAGGTTTTCCATGTTAAAATCTCGATGTGTTCTTATTATTGCTTTACTTGCTATATTTGCTTGTTCATAATTACTGCCATATTGTGTTGTGAGTGCTTCCATATTATATTTGTGTTGGATATTTGTGTTGTTTTCGCTGCTGGGCTCTTTCATACTAGCATCAGAGCTTGTTGGTATTTTTCTGGGCTTGTAATTCTGTGAACAATGGAAGCTCACACTAATACTAGTAGGATGATCACTCTTAATGGTCCTAATTATGATTTGTGGAAGTCAAATATAGAAGATTTACTTTATGTTAAGAATTTTCATCAACCAGTTTTTGGTACGGAAAAACCTAATGATAAATCTGATGATGATTGGACTTTGTTGTATAGACAAGTTTATGGATATTAGGTAGTGGGTTGACGATAATGTGTTGAACCATATTATTGGAGAGACACATGCTCGGACCCTTTGGATTAAGCTTGAACAGTTGTATGCTCAGAAAACTGGGAATAACAAGATGTTTTTTTTATCAAGCAGTTGTTGGCTTTGAAATATATAGATGAGACATCAATAACAGATCACTTGAATCACTTTCAAGGAATAATGAATCATTTATCTTTCATGGGTATCAAGTTTGACGAAGAAGTTCAAGGATTGTTACTTCTTGGCTCCTTACCAGACTCGTGAAAAATTCTTAGAGTTTTATTGTCCAATTCTGCTCCTGATGGTGTAATTTCTATAGATCTTTCCAAGAGCAGTATTTTGAATAAAGAAATGAGAAGAAAGTCACAAGGTACATCGACTACACATTCAGATGTTCTTGTTTCTGAGTCTAGGGGGAGAAACAAAAGTCGAAGTCCTAAAAGTAGATATCAAAGTAGAAGCAAGTCTCGAGAAAAGTATAAAAATATTGAGTGTTATCATTGTAGTAAAAAAGGACATGTAAAGAAATTTTGTTGGTAGTTAAAGAAGGAGAAAGCCAAGGCAAGTAAAGACAATAGCACAAATAAAGATTATGGTAGCAAGGAAGACAAGGTCAATATAACTCATGATGATTTTTTTCTTGTTGAGGAGTTTGAATTTGTTAACCTTGTTGATAATAGCACTAGTTGGGTGATTGATAGTGGTGCTTCTATTCATGTTACATCTAGGAGGGATTTGTTTACGTCTTATACTCCTGGTGATTTTGGTGACGTAAAAATGGCTCATCAAGGTGTTGCAAAATGTGCTGGTGTTGGATAGGTTTGCTTAGAAACCTCCAATGGTACCAAGTTGACTTTGAAGTGTGTGAAGCATGTTCCAGATATTCAATTGAACTTACTTTATGTCGGTAAGTTGTGTGATAAAGACTTGGATAGCTCATTTTCTCGTGATAGTTGGAAGCTCACCAAGGGTTTCATGGTTATTGCTAGAGGTACACGACACTCTACTCTTTATTTAACTCAAGCAAAGATTGTGAAAGATGTTGTTAATGCTACTGAGTTTTTTGATGGAACTGATTTATGGCATAAGAGATTTTGTCATATGAGTGAGAAAGACATGAATATGTTATCCAAGAGGAATCTTTTATCTGATTGCAAGGTTGCTTTGCAAAAGTGCAACCATTGCTTTGCTGAAAAATAAAACAGGGTTTCTTTTAAGAGCCATCCACCTTCAAGGAAGCCAGAGATACTTGACTTGGTGCATTTTGATGTATATGGGCCGATGAAGACAGGAACACTTGGAGGGTTGGAGGGTCTATCTATTTTGTAACCTTTATTGATGACCATTCTAGGAAATTATGGGTTTACACTTTGAAGACCAAAGATCAAGTTTTGAATGTGTTCAAGAAATTTCAAGCTTCTTTTGAAAGAGAAATTGGAAAGAAGTTGAAATGCATTCGTACTGACAATGGTGGTGAGTACTCAGGTCCATTTGATGCTTATTGCAAAGAGTATAGTATAAAACATCAGAAGACTCCTCTGAAGACTCCTCAGTTGAATGGCTTGGATGAAAGGATGAACAGAACATTAGTTGAAAGAGTTAGGTGCTTATTGTTACAATCTGGATTGGAAAAATCCTTTTGGGGTGAAGCTTTGAACACTGTTGTTCATGTCTTGAACCGGACACCATGTGTTCCCTTGCCATTTGAAGTGCCAGAAAAGGTATGGTCAGGTAAAGATGTTTCTTATGATCATTTAAGAGTCTTTGGATGTAAAGCTTTTGTTCATATTCCCAAAGATGAGAGATCCAAGTTTGATGTAAAGACTAGGCAGTGTATTTTTATTGGCTATGGCATGGATGAGTTTGGTTACAGGTTTTATGATCCTGTTAGCAAGAAGGTGATTCGGAGTAGAGATGTTGTCTTTGTTGAAGACCAAACATTAAAGGATATTGATAATGCAGAGAAACCAATGGTTCAACCTAGTGATGACTTTTCTGACTTAGATATTACTCCCTCTATACCTATGGTAGAAGATGGTAGAGTTGAAGCTCAAAATAATGAGCATGATACAGGTGCAGGTAAAGATGGAACAGTTGATCCGATACTTGATGAAGTTGGTAATGATGATAAGATGAACAACCAGCTTTGGAAATTCCTATAAATACACTCAAAAGGTCTACAAGAGAGAGGAAGCCTTCGTCAAGGTATTCTCCACATGAGTTTGTTTTGTTGACTGATGGGGGAGAACCTAAATATTTTGGAGAGGCTATTGAAGATGGAAGCAAAGCTCAATGGCTTGAAGCTATGCAAGAAGAAATGAAGTCCTTGCTTGAGAATGATACCTATGAGTTGGTGAAGCTACCGAAGGGTATGCGAGTTTTGAAGAACAAATGGGTATTCAGAATCAAGAATGAAGAACATAATTCTAAGCCTCAGTATAAAGCTAGATTGGTTGTTAGAGGCTTTAGTTAGAGAAAAGGTGTTGATTATGAGGAGATTTTTTCTCTTGTTGTGAGGATGTCATCCATTCGTGCTGTGCTTGGATTAACAGCTTCTCTTGATTTGAAGATTGAGCAAATGGATGTGAAGACAACTTTTCTTCATGGTGATTTGGACAACGAGATCTACATGGAGCAACCGGAGGGCTTTGTTGTTAAAGGAAAGGAAGATTTTGTGTGCAAGCTTAAGGAGAGTCTTTATGGGTTGAAGCAAGCTCAAGACAGTGGTATCAGAGCCGATGGTTAATCGGTCTGGTTTAAGGAGTATTCAAGGTGAAGCATCGAAAGTCTTCCCGACAAAGATGGTCCGGGCAGCGTGTCGCGCGGTGTGGTACGGCGGTGTGATGGACGAATACTCATATGTGGTGGAGGAGCTAGAGGAGAGTTGATGCTTGATGTGAAGACTCATACTTGAAGGGGAGATTAAGGAAGAGTGAGGATTTTATAAGATGAGAAACACATTAACTTACTACCTTAAGGTTTTGAGTTGGACATGGTGTCTTCTCATCTTATGTTATCCTCCTACTTTGCGGCATCCCTCCAGCGGTTTCTTCAATGTTGGCCAACGTGTTTCAACATAAACCGCTAAACCCCTCTAGCGGTTTACGTGTGTGCCTAATCCGCGGGTCTCCTGTTGCGGTATCTATAATAATGTAAAAGATGCATTTGCGTATGCAATCTCCAAAAGTTGTAATTCGGTAAATGTGATTCTAAATTAATTTAATTTGGTCATTTGCCTTAAAATTTAATATTTTGGAATATTATGTAAAAAATTTTTAGGGTAAGTTACCAAAATAAATTGTTTGCACATCAATATTACCGAATTATAACTTTTAAACATTGCATACGAAAATGCAACTTTCATGGATCTATATAAACCGCGAGAGGGGTAGAGTGAATTAGGTATTAAACGTAAACCGCTAGAGGGGTATAGCAGTTTACGTTGAAACACAAAAAAAAAATGCGGCACCCTCCAGTGGTTTCTTCACGAACGCAAAAACTGCATAAACCACGAGAGGGGTATAGCGATTTATGCTTGCCTAGATATGTCTATAATACCTACAAAATAAAGTAAAGGCTACTAGGCTAAGATGAAGATGAAGATGATTTCTTTTTGTTACTGTGCATTAATGATGATGGTGGAGTTTTGGTGCATTTCTTGTAAGCTTCAACAAAAGGATCTTCTCCTTATTACAATGAGTATGACTAGTACTTTCCATTCAAAAGGAACTGATTCTTGGATGAACTTCATACAGGAAATTAAAACTCTCTATGTCCAAATCATCAACTATATAGAGTGTGTTTGGCAAACGTGTTGGAAGCATAAAAAGCACGTTCAATCTTCTTCAACGCTATAATTTTTGTTTGGCTAACTTTTTTCCTCTAGAAGCGAACATGATTCTGAGTTTGAACTCTTGTTCACCATAAACAACAAATTGTAACTTCTGTGTTTAGCAACAAATTTATTTTTTTTCTACCAATTTTGTCATTTAATCTCATTTATAATAAGAGATACCAAAAAATAATTATTAGAGTTTTTGAATTTATTTTCATGGCTATGGTTTACAAATAAATATTTTTTAATATTATTGTTAGTACTCTTTGTTAAGTTTTGATTTTTTTATCAATTTTTATTTATTTTTCTAGTTAATAGTATGGATATTTTTGTTTAGATTTTTTTTTATGTTCATTAATATATATTATTGTACTTTTTTAAAAGAATTTTTAGTATTCATTTTTCATATAAATTTTTTAAACAATTTTATTAATATATAATTTTTATAAAATCTTATTTTTTTATTTGATTTTGTATATTTTTTACTATGTGTTCTTAAATTAGTATATATTTTATTTACTACTATTAATTTTTATAATATAAATTCCATTAGAAAGATATAATTAAATACAAAAAGAGTACTAAAGAAGAATACTAAAAAATTATAACCAAAAGAGTACTAAATTTCAACACATAAATTTAAATTCTTTTCAAAAGAAATTATAGTCAAAGAGTGTTAAAATAATATAGTTTTAAATGATATAAATTTATATCTTTTTTAGTAATTTTTGTCTAAACGTATTTTAAATAATGTAATCCAAACAACATTCAGTTTATTATAATCCATTTTGAAACGTTTATCTCATTATTCTTCTTGCTCTGTTCCATAATCACATATGTGCTATCTTCTTCAACGTTTATATCAACTTCCTAGCTTTTTAATTTATAATATAGTAGCGTGGCTTATGTTCAGGGCTATACCGCAACTGTATTTTATAGGCATCTCTAGGCAAGCGTAAACCGCTATGTCCCTCTTGCAGTTTATGCAGTTTTGACGTTCATGAGGAAACTATTGGAGGGGTGCTACAGTTTCTTCTTTTTTTGTGTTTCAACGTAAACCGCTATACTCCTCTAGCGGTTTACGTGTAATACCTAATCCACTCTACCCTTCTCGTGGTTTCTATAAATTTATGAAAGTTGTATTTTCGTATGAAATGTTTAAAAGTTGTAATTCGATAATATTGGTTTATAAACAATTTATTTTGGTAACTTGCCCTCAATTTTTAGGGTAAAATGCATATTTAAACCAAATGGAGCCAAAAATTACACAATTCTACTAAAAGGAAAAACGTTACATGGATCTTCCAAAAGGACATTTCTATATAAATTGAATGAGCCCCATTCAAATTACTCAATCCAACACTAATTTGAATAAAGCCAATTCAAATTAGTAGAGATACACACCAATCGAATCTGACCAATTCGAATTATGCATGCATGGAATGTCCTATTAAATCAAATCAAATTGATCTGAATTATTTTGCACGTGAGTGACACTAATTCGAATCAAACAAATTCGAATTGCCCACAGTTTAAGCACATGGTAATTCGAAACAGGCTGTTTCGATTTACCCATAGTATAGTTCGAAGCGGTTTAAGTCGAATTACTACCAAGGAGCAGCCCAAGGTAATTCGAATTGGGCTCATTCGAATTACTAATGCTTTCCCTATAAATAGAATTTGAATTAAGCTCATTCAAACTATGTTTCCAAAACCCTTTCCCACCAAATCCCAGAGAAAACTCTCCCCTAAAACTCCAAGAAAGTGTTCAACATCATATCCCGCATTTATCGTTTGGATGGAGTCGCCCATATAGTCGGTGTCATCAATGAAGAGATTAGTTCGCACTTTTCTTTTGAAAATAGGATTTAATGTGTTATTTTTATATTTTTGTTTTTTGTTTCTTATAATGCTAGTCATTATTTACAATTGTTAAGTTAGATAGAGTAGTTATAATATTAGTGATTTATTAGTTTCTAGACGTTCGACGGATCAATTTCTAATTTGGATACTGACTACAAATAACTAGAAGAGTATGAGTAGTAAAGATAATGGGAGGTGAAACTTATTTAGAGTAAGATTTTTTTTTTGTTAACATGAAGCGTAGTCATTGAGGTAAATTTTTATGTTAATGTTATACTATTTTTTAATAGGCCCAATTTGATGCATATATGATGTTATTTTGCATTTTAACGCGTAACATTATTTGGTTGCGTACAAGTTGTATTCATTGGATATTTTTTTGTGACTGTATTCTTTGGATTAAGATATGCATTAGTTGATAATGTTATATAAATATGTTCTGAGCTGAGAGACAATTTGCTTATGCATCCCCACTGATGTGTCACGAGCATGCGATTGCAGCAAGGTATGCGCCTGGACGAGAGGATCGTTCCGTACTTGCAGATGGCCAGTTTTACAATTTTGCAAGGCTGAACGAGACTTGGTTTAGGTTGGATGAGCCGCTGGTTAGTGAATTCTTCGAGCGATGGCGTTTGGAGATGCACACGTTTCATATGCCGTTCGGAGAGTGCACGATTACACTGCAAGACGTGGCATACCGGTTAGGGTTGCCGATTGATGGACATTACGTCAGTGGTTGCCTGACAGATTTTGAGCGATACATCGAGGGTGGTCGCCCAGCTTGGGCATGGTTCGAGGAGCTACTTGGTGTTTTACCTCCTGCGAACTGCATCGACAAGTTCGTAGTGAGATGCAGTTAGTTTCAGTTTGTAGAATATCAAACCAGTAATCAAATTCAACATCAGTCTTCGCATATGCCGCATTCACCAGAAGCCTACGTGCATCCTTGCCCTTAAAATTCAAGGCAAAATTTGTGGCCACATGTCGAATACAGAATTCATGGTATGCAGTAGGTGGTAGCCAACCTCCATCGGGAGCCTCAAGTGCCGCCTTGATACCGTTGTGCTGATCTGATATCACCAAAATATCCGGCTGCAGAGTCACATGCTAGCAGAGGTGGGATAGAAAAAATGACCACGACTCAGCATTCTCACCCTCCACAAGTGCAAATACAACAGGCAGGATGTTGAAGTTCCTGTCTTAGGCGGTCGCAACGAGCAACGTACCCCCGTATTTGCCGTACAGGTGGATCCCGTCAATACTGACCAACGGCTTGCAATGCCGGAAGGCCTCAACACACGGTAGGAATGTCCAAAAAAGCCGTTGAAAATAGGCTTGTGACTGGTCCACTTGCCCACACACTCGCACAGGACTCGTCCTCAACACTGCAACACTACCAGGCATCGTTATATGCACACCTATGACCCATCACAGCAACTCATTGTATGACTCATCCCAATCTCTGTAAATTTGTGCCACGGCCTTCTGCTTAGCCAACCAAACCTTCCTATAAGTCAGTCTAAACCTGAAATGTGCCTCTGTCGTATTCAGCAGTACCTTGATACACACAACTACATCAGCTCTAACCATTGGCAGTATGAAGGCCGAGATCACATGATAATCAAGACTCCTGTGATCGCTCGATATCGATATGGCCAGACAAGTATGATGTCCATTGTACCATTTTACCTCCCAAATACCTCTACACTGGTGGAGACTGATCCTAATCAACCATGTGCACCCGTTACTAAATTCCTTACACTTTCCAAAGTACTTGCGATAATCGGACTCCACCATTTTGTATTGTACCTCGCGTCAGATGCTATATGTCTTCACACTTAACACAACCTCCTCTTTGTCCTAAAACTGCTGACCGACCTGAAACTCCGCTAAACCTCCGGTATTTTGTGTATCTCTGGCACCAAATCCAACAGGTTTGCCAGGAACCCCCTGCTGTCTCATGGCATCCAAGTCCAAAGTTAAAAAGTGCCGGAAGTACTGTTGAGTCCCTGAGCTGGATGCCCTGCCATCCCCAGCTAAATTACTAGCTACTATGTCATCACCGCTATCATCGGAAATGATATCCGGCTCCACATCATCATCGTCATCATCATCCCGCAGTACATCGTCTATATCATTCGGTGTCCCACCCTGTAATGAAACCGGCGCCGTATCAATAATACCAACTTCTCTGTCACTACTTCGGTTGAGATCAGCTGCGAAGGATGGGGAGACAACCACCATTGCCTGAGGTGCAATCACAGGCACGGATGAATAGGCACCAACAAGCCTCGAACTAGAACAAGCTGCTATTGTTGGAGCTTGGGGGTTCCAGTTCGAACCTCCTGAGCTGGAGACTACATCTACAAGCTTGGCCAACAGCTCAGGTGTCCTGACCTCAGGAAACTACTGACAACAATGGAATAGAACTTCCAAATCCTCGTCACTCCCTATGACAAAGAATCGTATTTTACATCATCTCGCAAAACTGAAATCAGAATGCGATAGAATAACTTCTCGAATCCGTTTCATGCCTTGCAATCCCAGTTTTTGGATTATAGAATTCAGGAACTCAGTGAAGCTCGTTGTAGGTTTCAGAAAAATACCAAGGAGATCCTTATTAGTAAACTTAATGCCAGAGCATATTTTTTCTTAATCGACCCTCTATGGTGTACCAACACTAAAAAACTCTCCTCACTAACCATTGTGTTTCACTCTCATGGGAGGAATTCAAGTTCACATAATATTTATATACGTTGGGGCCTAAGTAAATCAAATTTACCTTGTTCGATTTACATGTTCTTAGTAATTCGAATTAGTCAAATTTGAATTATATAAGGACAGTTCTATGTGTAAATCAAAATAGGTTGTTTCGAATTACTAGGCACGTCCTTGCACGCATAATTCGAATTGGTCATATTCGATTTGTGTGTATCTCTACTAATTCGAATTGGCCTGATTCGAATTAGTGTTGGATTGGGTAATTCGAATGGGGCTCATTCGATTTATATAGAAATGTCCTTTTGGGAGATCCATGTAATGTTTTTTCTTTTGGTAGAATTGTGTAATTTTTTGCTCCATTTAGTTTAAATATAGATTTTATCCTAAAATATATTTATATATAAATTTCTTCATGTAGTTCAGTCATTAACCTTTTAATTTAAACTTTTTAATTTGAATGAATAAAGATAATTTTGACATATTATACATAATGACCCAAAAATTTAAATCCAACCAAACAAAAATTTATTTGTTCCTAAGATTATTACATAATATTCCAAAATAATAAATTTTATAACCAAACATAAAAATTAGGATAAAATACAGAAATAAACCAAATGTAAATCGAACGAGGCTTATTCGATTTGTTAATTTTCCTACTAAATCGAACCAGGCCAAATCGAATTATCAAGAAAACATGCAAATCGATTAGCGTGAGTCGATTTAAGCATGCATGTAACGTCCCCTGGTAAATTGAATCACCATGATTCGATTTATGCATGCAAGTAATTAGCTAGTAATTCGAAACAAGCTGTTTTGATTTATCAACGAGGTAAAGGACATAAATCGAATTCACTAGGTTCGATTTATCATGTATTCGCCTAAGCCACTAGGATATCACACATTTTTATAGTACTCCTAACATTTTTTAAGTCATTCTTTTAAATTATTTTGCATGGAATAAAATATTTTTTGTGGTATAATTTAAATAAATTTATTTAAAAAATTATAAAAAATATTTACTCAAATTCTAAATACAATATTCTTCTACATAATTAATAATTTAAAAATTAAAAAAATTATTTTATTTAATGCGAAGCAATTAAAAAAAGATTAAATTTAAATATAAATATTCATGCATGTACTCAAATTTTAAATAAAATATTCTACGTAATCAATACTAATTTAAAAATAAAAAAATTTATTTTATTCCATGCATTAAAAAGAAAAAATAAACTAATTGTAGCGACCCTCAATTTTAAAAATATAAATATAAATAAGTTAAAATTTATTTTATAAAATTAGAATTTTTTTATTTTTAAAAAATTATTTTTATTATTAGTAATTGAACTAATTTTATAATAATTTGAATTTAATCAAATCTATATTATTATTATTATTATTATTATTATTATTATTATTATTATTATTATTATTATTATTATTATTATTATTATAAACATTGGATATAATTTTTATGAGTATTATATGTATTATAAGTTTATATGATTTTACTCCCTAGTATTATAAATTTACTGTTGTTATTATAATTACTACGTTACTATATATTATTATTACTATTATACGTTTATTATTATTATTATTACTACTACATGATTATTATTACTATCACTAGTATTATTATTACTATTATTAATCGTAAAACATGAAAGTAAAAGGCAGTTTATATTTTGCATTAAGTTACGTATATATTATTATTATCATTATATATTGGATTGTGTGTATATATATATATCATAAGGCTTATATAATAATAAAGAAAGCCAAGGCGGTGGCTTATAGGCTTCCTTAAGCCATACGCACACACATATATATATTGTGTGAATATCGTAAGAGAACGATAAAAAGAAAAAAAAAGGAAGAGCGTAGCCGAGAGAGAATAAAAAAAAGAACCTAAACCCTACCAAACTTCTGGTTTTGATTTCTTGCAATCCGTAACTCCAATCAAAAATCTAACCCGATAAAAGTATTTGTATCGTCTTCCTCTACATGTTGGCACCATTTTTGATCGGTGGAAATTGACGGTGACGTAATTCCTCTACTCTTTGAGTTTGGCCAACGAAAGATTTAGGAGGCACAGACGATTCTGGACGTTTTCTTCTTCGATAGCTCGGTTAGAAAGCTTCTCCAGAGCTTTGAATATTTTGATTTCGTACGAAGGTATGGTTTTGATTTCTCGTAGTTAATGTTTAATGTCACGTGAAAACTTAGGCTAGATGACCTTAAGATAGGAATGAACTGAGTGAATAATTGATGGATTGTGTATATGGTATAATATATGTGGTTTAGCTGTTAATAATAATTTGCTACTGAAGTTGGTTGGTTTTGGGAAAAGATTTAATATTGGTATTTGTTTGATTTTGAAATAATTTGTTACTGAAAACGATTTGAAGGATTGAGAGGTGTTTGATTTGATAGTTGGGACCCTTGAAGGGTGGCAGAAATTCGAGTTTTAAAGGAGATACTGCCAAAGTTTCTATAAGAATTAGAGTTTTGATTTGAGGTGTTATTCTAAAAAGGAAAGAGATTATCATGTAGCTTGTGTATTTGAGACTATTTGTTGACCCTCTGTCGCAAGATGTGACCGGGCACTCTAACTCCCCGGATTCCCCCATGGGCATGCATATAGATATGAATATTGAATATTATTGAGCTTGGAGTTTAACTCCATGGAATACTATATTATTGAGCTTGGAGTGTGACTCCATGGAATATTATATTTGAGCTTGGAGTTTAACTCCATGGAATATTATTGAGCTTGGGGATGCGCGCACAGAGGGACTGTCCAATGGTTAACTACCAGGATGTGTCGGGTTGGCTGTATAACCGACAGATGAGACTCATCAGCCATAGGACAGGCATACATCATATGCATTTGTTTGCTTTGTTTGAGTGTGCATTGTCTTAGCTTACTTAACTATTAAATTCTACTTATCTGCTACTTGTTCTACTTGTTGTAAATGCTTCTCTATTTGTGTTTTTCTTGTCTGTAATGTTGGTCTATGCAACTAAGAGGCCCCTTGTCTGGCGGAGGAATGACGAGGGTTGTTCCACCAGAGATTCGGAGAACTGGAGGAGTCAGAAAGTGAAGTATTAAGTTAAAGTCAGATTCAGAACTAGAATACCTCAGATAACTTACCTAACTTTTGGGTTAGTTTATTTTCCTTAAAAATGATTCTGAGTGTCGGAATTTTAGGAATGCCTCTGGCTCTCCCGAGACCTTTTACATTAACTATGCAGGCACCTTTACCATACTGAGAACCTCCGGTTCTCATCCCATACTATGTTGTTTTTCAGATGCAGGTCAAGAGACACCTCGTTGAGCGTCTGGGTATTCTCCTTACAAGCGAAGAACTACCTTTTTGACTGTCATATTTTGATTTTGGGCTATGTATACATGTTTATAGAATCTCCACATGTACATTTTGTGTTTTGTCCCTCCTAGAGGTCGACTTGGAGATACAGGGGTTTACTTTGTGGTTTGACTTTTATTTTGGGTTGTATATATATAATCATATACTCTGGCCGGCCTTAGCTTCGCAGGTCGAGTCTGGAGCTTGCTATCTAAGTTTTGGAACTCTGATATGTATATATGTTTTCAGCTTCCTTTTGATTTTTTCCTGTCCGTTTTACATATATCCATGCGAGTGTGACACGATTTCCTGTTTATCATTTTTGATTAGCTTATCCTTCAAGGCTCCTAGATATGACTTCATCCAACTATATCTATGTACATATCCTTTTCTTTTAGAAGTCGTAATACCTTGCCACCTCTGCTTTACGACTTAAGCGTAAGGCCCTGTGTGGTAGGGTGTTACACTAATAAAATATTTAATTATGAGACTTATTTAAAATTAATATTTATTTATTAAATAAAAAATAACATATAAAATAATATATTTTAATATTCTTTTTAAGTACTTTCAATATCTTATTATTATTATTATTATTATTATTATTATTATTATTATTATTATTATTATTATTATGTATGATCAATTTTTTATTTACTTTATCCAAAAAGGATCAACAATTCATATTATAAGAAAATTATAATAAAAATTTCAATAGAAAAATAAAAAATTATAATATGAATTGTTGACCCTTTTTGACAAAATAAATTTAAATTGATATTACAATTTTTTATTTTTTTATTGAATTTCTTATTATAATTTTGTTATAATATGAATTGTTGATCTTTTTAGACAAAGTAAATAAAAAATTGATCATACATAGTAATAAGGGCAATGTACTGAAATAAATAAATTGAGTGAATCCTTTACCTATATACATGATTTGGAAACTTGTTACGTGCATGTGCAAATTGATTATTATGTAATCTGTGGGAGACAACCACGGTTTTAAGTTTATACATAAACCGTGACTACATGGCACGGTTTACGTTTGAAGAAGATGGATCATAAACCGTGGTAAGCTACCACGGTTTACTAGGGGAGACAAATATACATAAAACCTTGTAAGCAATAACAGTTTATGAAGGACTTTCAATAGGCATAAACCTTTGTTAGCTGCAACGGTTTAAGAGGAGAGAAACTATATATATATATATATATATATATATATATATATATATATATATATATATATATATATATATATATATATATGTAAGTGACATTCAAACTGCTCAAGAGATCATTGTCACCATGGCAAGTGAGGAAAAGAGTTTTCTTGTCTTAGTGCATTGTCCTGGAAAAATCCAAAGAAGCAAAAAATATGGTGTGAAGTTCACTAACAAAGAACCATTGAGTGTATTCACAGTTTATGCCTTGAGTAATATAAAATTATGTGACAAACGAATAATATTAAATTAATTAATTTTTTTGCAATATAATTTAAAAAATTAATAAATGTCAAATCAAGTACCCTATATAATTTATATCAAATTCAATAGTCTACATAATTAATAGTTTAGATAGTTTAGGAAATTAATATACTAATGTTTTTAAACGAACTTTCTTGCGTCTTATACCAATTAAATAAATTGGCCAATATTCAAAACAAATATTATTGTAGTAGACAAAATTAATAATTTAATTTAGTTTCAAAGTAAATATTTATGTACTCAAATATCAAATATAATACTCTACATAATCAATATTTTAGAAAAATAGTACTATATCTTTAATTTACTTATATAATCTATATTCTCAATAATTCTTCTATCTTTTTAATTTATTCTAAACCTTTTACGTATAAAAATAGTACTATGTCTCTTTTTTTATCAATTTAATGTAAAAAAAATTATTTTTTTTATCTTATCAATTTGATGTAGAAAGAAAACGATTTTTTTATTTGATATATATTTTTATTTTTTGATATGTCTTTACCTATTAACAATTGAATGGAAAAAAGTTCCATAAATATTTTGTTAACTTATTTTTTCTTTTTAAATTGCTTTGTAATAATTTTTTATTTTCTAAAATATTGATTATGTAGAGTATTATATTTGATACTTGAGTACATAAATATTTACTTTGAAACTAAATTAAATTATTAATTTTGTCTACTACAATATTATTTGTTTTGAATATTGGTCAATTTATTTAATTGGCATATATATAAGACGCAAGAAAGTTCGTTTAAAAATATTAGTATATTAATTTCCTAAACTATCTAAACATTAGTAAACCGTGGTAGCTTGCCACAGTTTATGATCCATCTTCTTCAAACGTAAATCGTGCCAGGTAGCCACGGTTTATGTATAAACTTAAAACCGTGGTTGGCTCCCACGAATTACATAATAATCAATTTGCACATGCACGTAACCAGTTTCCAAATCATGTATATAGGTAAAGGATTCACTCAATTTATTTATTTCAGTACATAATAAACCAACATTCATCTAATATTACGCATATCATCCAAAATGAAAAATATAACGCTAATCACCCAAATCACATTTTTATGTAAATCGAAACAGATAGACTAGATTTAGCTTTCTATATAAATCGAAACAGTTTGGTTCGATTTATACATATTTGCATGTTGTCATAGTAAATCTAATCGGGCTGTTTCGATTTATGTATGCATGCATGCTGTCCTAGTAAATCTAATCAGCATGCATAAATTAAATCAGTGTGTTTTGATTTACAATATGTAATTTGAGAAAAATATATAACATACTATATCAACAAAATTATCATAATTTATGAAATTAAGTATAAAATTATTTCTTTAAAATATTGATACACTATACACATACACATACATTAGGATTTTTTAAATAAATATTTTATTTGTGGATATAAGTAATTTGTAGCATATTTATCAATTTTTTTTTACATATTCCATTTACCGTGTAAACAAATTAAGATTGCTTATATCTCGTTTACACTGTAAACGATATAAGATACGATTTTATTTGGCATTAATAGAATTTTAAAAAAATATACATAATGAGATAAATTCATAGTTATCTTGTTTATACAGTAAACGAGATATATGAAGTTATAAATATAAAACTATAATTTTTGAAAATAATAAAATAATATTAATAATTTAATTTAGACCAATTTAAAAAATAAAAATTGATATATTTTTTTACTATTTAGATTGACTTTAATTAAATTATATCTCATCTATATTTTAAATTTTAAATTAATAACTTTTTCATGTTTATTCGTACTGAACTATTTAAAATAGATGATTTCAAATAACAGTATAAATAGACTATATCAATATTTTAAAGAAATAATTTTTATAAATATGAAAATATAATTTTTTATAAATATAAAAATATAATTTTTGAAAATAATAAAATAATATTAATAATTTAATTTAGACCAATTTAAAAAATAAAAATTGATATATTTTTTTACTATTTAGATTGACTTTAATTAAATTATATCTCATCTATATTTTAAATTTTAAATTAATAACTTTTTCATGTTTATTCGTACTGAACTATTTAAAATAGATGATTTCAAATAACAGTATAAATAGACTATATCAATATTTTAAAGAAATAATTTTATAAATATGAAAATATAATTTTTATAAATATAAAAATATAATTTTTGAAAATAATAAAATAATATTAATAATTTAATTTAGACCAATTTAAAAAATAAAAATTGATATATTTTGTTACTATTTAGATTGACTTTAATTAAATTATATCTTATCTATATTTTAAATTTTAAATTAATAATTTTTTCATGTTTATTTGTACTGAACTATTTAAAATAGATGGTTTCAAATAACAGTAGAAATAGACTATATCAATAAAGAAATAATTTTTATACTTAATTTCATAAATTATGATTATTTTGTTGATATAGTATGTTAATTATTTTTCTCAAATTACATATTATAAATCAAAATACACTGGTTTGATTTATGCATGCATGCTATGCTATGCTAGTAAATCTAATCAGGCTGTTTCAATTTATGCATGCATGCATACTATCCTAGTAAATCTAAACAGACTGATTAGATTTACTAGAACACCATGCATGCATGTATAAATCGAAACAGTTTAATTAGATTTACTATGACAACATGCAAATATATATATGAATTGAACCAGACTATTTCGATTTACATAGAAATGTGATTTGGGTGATTCACGTTACATTTTTCATTTTGGGTGATATGCGTAATATTGAATGAATGTTGGTTTATTTATGTAAATTATCCTAATAATAATAATAATAATAAGATTATTGAGAATACTTAAAAAGAATATTAAAATATATTATTTTATATGTTATTTTTAATTTAATAAATAAATATTAATTTTGAACAAGTCTCATAATTAAATATTTTGTTAGCTTATTTATTTTAATGCATGGAATAAAATAATTTTTTAAATTTTAAAATATTATTAATTATGTAAAATATTTTATTTAAAATTTGAGTACATGCATGAATATTTACATTTAAATTTAATTTTTTTAATTGCTTCGCATGAAATAAAATAATTTTTTTAATTTTTAAATTATTAATTACGTAGAAAAGTATTATATTTAAAATTTGAGTAAATATTTTTTTTAATAAATTTATTTAAATTATACCACAAAAAAATATTTTATTCCATGCAAAACAATTTAAAAAAATGACTTAAAAGATGTTAGGAGTAGGGATGTCAATGGGGCGAGGCGGGGGTGGGGGATGCCTCCCTGTTCCCCATCCCCGCCCCCAGAATTAATCTCCGTCTGCGCCCCGTTCCCCGCCATGGGAGAATAATTGTCCCCATCCCCGTTTCCCGCGTTCTCCACGGGCCCCATTCCCCATCTCCATATGTTTAACATTCATATGGAAATTATAATAAAAAAATATTAAAAAAACCAAAAAATAAACTATAAAATATTATTACAAACACACAAATATATCTTATCCAAGATTATAAGTCCAGAAATATAACATAGCAAATCATAGTCCATAAAATAAAATATTGAACAATAGGGTTAGGGTTTTTCAATGAGTGAAATTACAAAAAAACTCCTATATTAGAAATAAAGTAAGGGTTATTAAGTAAGTTCAAAAATTCGGAGAATTATCGGGGATGGGACAGGGATCCCCGCTCGGGTCCCCGTGCCTGTCTCGGGAGAATTTCGCTCTCCATCCCCATCCCACGGGAAAAATTCTCCACTATTGGGGTCCCATTCGGGGCGGTCCCCGCCGGGATCTCCGCCTCCTGGAGATTTTTGACACCCCTAGTTAGGAGTACTATAAAAATGTGTAATATTATAGTGGATTAGGCAAATACATGATAAATCGAACTTAGTGATTTGATTTATGTCCTTTACCTCGTTGCTGAATAGCTTGTTTCAAATTACTAGCTAATCACGTGCATGCATAAATCCAATCATGGTGATTCGATTTAGGGCAATTCACGTGAATAAATTGTTTCACCTTCAAATTACGCAAATGCATTATTTTCAAAACGAAAATGCAAATGCATTATTTCAGGTATCTATGAAAACTGCTACTGGCAGTAGTGGTTTACAGAAGCACAGAAACTGCTGCTGCCTGCCGCGGTTTCCACATGATTATGTTTGGTTATAAACCGCTACTGCCAGTAGCGGTTTATGTGCGTTGGTCTGCATGTGTAAACCGCTAGAGCTTATAGCGGATTACGTTCAGTCTGTGTGAAAGGGGCTGCCTGTATAAACCATGGAGGGGCCAAATGTGGAGGAAGAGTGTTATTCACAAATGGAGGGGGAGGATGGTTTTGTGGCTCTGGTCCACTGCTCTGAAAAAATTCAAAAGAGCAAAAGGCATGGTGTGAAATTCATGGATAGAGAATTGCTTAGTATTTTCATCCGATCTTCGAGTATGTTGGCAGAGATTAAGCTCAGCATATTACGGAAGCTCGGTGCGTGTGAAACGAAGTGGGTAAAAAAGTTATTTTACAATATTTCTATTACCGTTGTGTCAGCAGGTGTGAGATGAGACCTTTGTGATAGGGTCGGATGAAGACCTGCAGGTCTTGTTTCACTATAGGCGTAGTTTTCCGGAGGTGAGGATATCTGAGCTGCTTGCGAAGTTAGAAGATGGTGTCAACAGCTCTGGGGCATCAGCACCGAATCCTCCGTCGACCACGGTCGGTGGTGCCTCGACATCGTTGCCTGTGGTAGTAGCGGCAGTTCTGATTCCTGAGGCCGAACGTGCTGGGGCTGTTCATGCTAGTGTGCCTACTGTTGTGCCTGATTTTGATTTTGAGGCAGGACTGGATCGAGTTAAGAATGCGTTGCGTGACGATGATTCGGATGAAGAGCCGGTCGATATCGGTGGGGACAGTGATGATAATATTCCAAGAGGTGCACCTACAGCCCATGGAGGTTCCGGTTCTGGAACACAAGAGTACCATCCACACTTGTCGTCCTTGAACTTGGAAGCCATCAGCCAACACCAGAATTTAGAGGCAACCTTCGTGGGGCAGGGTATGCATGATGGGAATCCTTTGACGGAATTCCAAATTGGCCAATCGTTCCAGAGTAAGGAGGAAGCCGTGCTGAGTGTAAAAGATTATAGCATTCGGCGTGGAGTTGAGTACAGATTTATGGAATCAGACAATCTGAAATACCAAGGGAGATGCAAGGAGTTTGGTAACGGGTGCACGTGGTTGATTCTTATAGTCATGCGAAAAAGGAAGAGCACATGGGAAGTTAGGAGGTACAACGGACCACACACGTGTATGGCCACATCGATATCGAGCGACCACAAGCAGCTTGATTATCATGTCATATGTGCGAGGATCTTTCCATTGGTTAGAGCTGATGCGTCAGTGTCTATTAAGGTGCTGCAAGAGGCAACGGAGGCGACATATGGTTTCAGGCCTAGTTATCGGAAGGTGTGGTTGGCGAAGCAGAAGGAAGTAGCATAGATCTATGGCGATTGGGATGAGTCATATGGGGATCTGCCCCGCTGGATCCTTGGGGTCACATCCACCATAGACGGTTCCGTTGCTCTGCTGAAGACCTCCCCGGTGAGAGTGTGTGATCAGGTTGATGAAGATAGAGTCTACTTTCATCGCATGTTCTGGACATTTCTTCCATGTATTGAGGCATTCCGACACTGTAAGCCGCTCGTCAGTATCGACGGAACACACCTATATGGCAAGTATGGAGGGACGTTGTTGTTGGCGATTGCTTAGGATGGGAACTCGAATATATTGCTTGTTGCATATGCAGCTCACCGAATAGGTCCTGAAACCACTCCCAAACTGGTCGGCCACCCTCCATGAATTTCTCAAACTCAGCAAGGCAACCACTCACAGCTTCCCCATCCACAGGCAACCCTAGCTGAAACGCCACGTCTTGCAATGTCAAAGTGCACTCTCCGAAAGGCATGTGAAATGTGTGCATCTCAAGACGCCACCTCTCAACGAACGCGCTAACCAATGACTCATCCAACCAGAACCATTGGCTGTTTAGCCTAGCCAAATGGTACAATCCAGCCCTCTCTAAATATGGGATGATCCTTTCATGCATGGGCATATTTTGTTACCGTCTCACACTGTATATACACCTAGTTGGCTGCACAGAACATGAAAGAAATACAGGAAACAATTAAATTCTACTATCCACAATAAATTCTCCTATCTAACAATAACAAATATCATAAACCATCAACAAATAAGGAACCAATAAACAAATTAATCTATGAACCTATAACTCTGTCGTCAAATAATTGTAAAAAATAAAATAAAAAAGGGACAAATCATATATAAAACGGATCATATGAGCCTAACCAATAACATTTTCCATAAAATAAACCAACAACATGTAGAATAACATTCATTGAAGAGAACTAAATTCAGTTAATTAATCATATTTACAAATTAACGAAAAAAAAATCCCAACCCAAACCGACTAAACTAACATCCTAACATGCAAAGCCTAATTTCAAAATACAGGAATTAATCTATAAATTCTAATTCATCTACCTTACATAACATTTTTCTAATTAACAAATGCTAACGCTAAAAAAATAGTAACTAACCTCGTCACCAATGGAACCGGCAATATGCGCAACACCGATCAGTCGGTACAACCTCCTTCTGTCTGCCATGATATCCCGCCGGAGGTTGCCACTCAGATACCTGGGACCTGCTCTCAAGTTGCTCTAACCTCTCTCTAGAATTTCCTCTCTCTAACCAACCTCACAAACAATCCAAATGAATAATCCGTGGCTGCCTTCCACAGTTTAGTAGGGAAATTGGTAAATCGAATAAGCCTCGTTCGATTTACATAAAAACGTCCATTTGGGAGATCAATGTAACGTTTTTTGGTTTGGGTGATTTGTGAAATTTAATATTGCATTTGGTTTATTTTTGTGTTTTATCCTATATTTTAAGATAAATTCAATATATTTATTTTTAGATAATGTTTATTTTTGTTTCCAAAAATACCCCTAAAATTAAATTTCTTTTATTTTTAAAAAAAAATAAAATATATAACTAATCGAATATTACTATGTTTTTTCATTTAAATTTTTCTTAAATTTACAAAAGATACCTTTTATAATAATTTACTATAATACCACTAATAATAAATTTATTATAATAATCCTAATAACAAAATATGTTATTCTAATTTTTTAAATTTACTAAAATACCCCTAATATCAAATATCTTTAAAATTAACATTATCACAATTAAAATCGAAGGGCAATTTACATAAATAAATTGTTACACCTTCAAAATTACGCAAATACATTGTTTCCAAAATGAAGACATAAATACATTGTTTTACATATCTATATAAACCGCTACTAGCAGTAGCGGTTTACGAATACACAGAATCCGCTACTGTCAGCCGCGGATTACGAGGAAACGTGGCACCACAGAAATCGCTAGTGCCTGTCACGGTTTCTATTTGATTTGGCTTGGTCATAAACCGCTACTGCCAGTAGCAGTTTATATGCATTTGTGTCCGTGCGTAAACCGCTAGAGCCTATAGCAGTTTACGTGGAGGGGGGCTGCCTATATAAACTGTGGAAGGCAGCCACGGATTATTCATTTGGAGTGTTTGTGAGGTTGGTTAGAGAGAGAAAATTCTAGAGAGAGGTCAGAGCAACTTGAGAGCAGGCCCCAGGTATCTGAGTGGCAACCTCCGGCGGGATATCATGGCAGACGGAAGGAGGTTGTACCGATTGAACGGTGTTGCGCATATTGCCTGTTCCATTGGTGACGAGGTTAGTTACTATTTTTTTTTAGCGTTAGCATTTTTTAATTAGAAATATGTTATGTAAGGTAGATGAATTAGAATTATATAGATTAATCCCTGTAGTTTGAAATTAGGCTTCGCATGTTAGGATATTAGTTTAGTCGGTTTGGGTTGGGGTTTTTTTCGTTAATTTATAAATATGATTAATTAACTGAATTTAGTTCCCTTCAATGAATGTTATTCTACATGTTGTTAGTTTGTTTTATGGAAATGTTATTGGTTAGGCTCATATGATCCGTTTTATATATGATTTGTCCCTTTTTTATTTTATTTTTTACAATTATTTGACGACTGAGTTATAGGTTCATAGATTAATTTGTTTATTGGTTCCTTATTTGTTAATGGTTTATGATATTTGTTATTGTTAGATAGGAGAATTTGTTGTGGATAGTAGAATTTAATTGTTTGCTGTATTTCTTTCATATTCTGTGCAGCCAACTAGGTGTATATACAGTGTGAGACGACAACAAAATATGCCCATGCATGAAAGAATCATCCCGTATTTAGAGAGGGCTGGATTGTACCATTTGGCCAGGCTAAACATCCAATGGTTTCGGTTGGATGAGCCATTGGTTACTGCGTTCGTTGAGAGGTGGCGTCCTGAGATGCACACATTTCACATGCCTTTCGGAGAGTGCACAGTGACATTGCAAGACGTGGCGTTTCAGCTAGGATTGCCTGTGGATGGGGAGGCTGTGAGTGGTTGCCTTGCTGAGTTTGAGAAATTCATGGAGGGTGGCCGACTAGTTTGGGAGTGGTTTCAGGACCTATTCGGTGAGCTGCAAACGCAACAGGCAATATATTCGAGTTCCCATCCTAAGCAATCGCCAACAACAACGTCCCTCCATACTTGCCATATAGGTGTGTTCCGTCGATACTGACGAGCGGCTTACAGTGTCGGAATGCCTCAATACATGGAGGGAATGTCCAGAACATGCGATGAGAGTAGACTCTATCTTCATCAATCTGATCACCCACTCTCACCGGGGAGGTCTTCAGCAGAGCAACAGAACCGTCCATAGTGGATGTGACCCCAAGGATCCAGCGGGGCAGATCCCCATATGACTCATCCCAATCGCCATAGATCTGTGCTACTGCCTTCTGCTTCGCCAACCACACCTTCCGATAACTAGGCCTGAAACCATATGTCGCCTCCATTGCCTCTTGCAGCACCTTAATAGACACCGACGCATCAACTCTAACCAATGGAAAGATCCTCGCACATATGACATGATAATCAAGCTGCTTGTGGTCGCTCGATATCGATGTGGCCATACACGTGTGTGGTCCGTTGTACCTCCTAACTTCCCATGTGCTCTTCCTTTTTCGCATGACTATACGAATCAACCACGTGCACCCGTTACCAAACTCCTTGCATCTCCCTTGGTATTCAGATTGTCTGACTCCATAACTCTGTACTCAACTCCACGTCGAATGTTGTAATCTTTTACACTCAGCACGGCTTCCTCTTTACTCTGGAACGATTGGCCAATCTAGAATTCCGTCAAAGAATTCCCATCATGCATACTCTGCCCCATGAAGGTTGACTCTACATTCTGGTGTTGGCCGATGTCTTCCAAGTTCAAGGACGACAGGTGCGGAGGGTACTCTTGTGTTCCAGAACCAAAACCTCCATGGGCTGTAAGTGTACCTCTTGGAATATCATCATCACTGTCCCCACCGATATCGACCGGCTCCTCATCCGAATCATCGTCACACAACACATTCTCAACTCGATTCGGTCCTGCCTCAAAATCAAAATCAGGCACAACAGTAGGCACACTAGCATGAACAGCCCCAGCACGTTCGGCCTCATGAATCAGAACTGCCGCTGCTACCACAGGCATCGATGTCAAGGCACCATCGACCGTGGTCGACTGAGGATTCAATGCCGATGCCCCAAAGCTGTCGACACCATCTTCCAACTTCGCAAGCAGCTCAGGTATCCTCACCTCCAGAAAACTACACCTGCAGTGAAACAAGACCTGCATGTCTTCATCCGACCCTATCACAAAGGTCTCATATCTCACACCAGCTGACACAACGGCAATGGAAATCTTGTAAAACAACTTTTTTACCCACTTCGTCCCACACGCACCGAACTTCCGTAATATGCTGAGCTTAATCTCTGCCAACGTACTCGAAGATAGGATGAAAATACTAAGCGATTCTCTATCCGTGAATTTCACACCATGCCTTTTGCTCTTCTGAATTTTTTCAGAGCAGTGGACCAGAGCCACAAAACTATCCTCCCCCTCCATTTGTGAATAACACTCTTCCTCCACATTTGGCCCCTCCACGGTTTATATAGGCAGCCCCTTTCATACAGACTGAACGTAAACCGCTATAAGCTCTAGCGGTTTACGCACGCAGACCAACGCACATAAACCGCTACTAGCAACATAATCATGTGGAAACCGCGGTAGGCAACAGCGGTTTCCTTGCATTCACATTCCTGCATAATTCGCGGCTGGCAGCAGCGATTTCTGTGCTTCTGTAAACTGCTACTGCTAGTAGCGGTTTCCATAGGTACCTGAAACAATGCATTTGCGTCTTCATTTTGGGAAGAATGCATTTGCGTAATTTTGAAGGTGAAACAATTTATTTACGTGAATTGCCCTAAAATTAACACAAAATATTTATTTGATTTTGTAATATGTCAAAATTATCTTTAATCATTTAAATTAAAAAATTAGTAATTAAACTTCATAATAAACACATAAAAAAAATTTACATACGACTATATTTTCAATTAAAAGGTTAATATTATTATTCTTGGACAAAAAATATTTTTCTTTCCAAAAACGCCCTAATATCAAATATTTTTAACAAAAAATACCCCTATTATTATTTACATTTTGAATTTACAAAAATATTTCTAATAAAAAATTTACTAAAATATCCTTAATAAAAATATGTTTAATTAAAATTATTATCGATTCTAATTTTTTAATTTATTAAAATACTCCTAATAACAAATAACTTTAATTAAAATGAATATTTTTACAATTAAATTTACTAAAAAAATTTTATTATTATCCAAATGAAAGTTACAAAGAAGTCTCAAAAGTAAAAAATTGCTAGCACTAATAAGCATGCATGCACAACTCTTGTAGAAGAACATAAATACATTAACAAAATGAAATCAATGTTACGACGATAGACAGCAGCCTCACACATAGAAAAATGATCACAATTATCGAGCGTGATGTCTTCTCCTTTATTGGTTCCACATTTTTTGTGCAAGTTAATTCCTCCATCTACCACAAGTATCACTCGTCTCAATATGGTAGATCGTCTCACCATCTACTTCGAACATATTTTAATCTTTTATCTCATCAATAGGATCCACAATCATTACTCTTCTAATGTGATTATGCAAAAGGCAACAAGCAGTTATAATTCTTCCTTGAGTCTTAATAAGATAAAATGATATTTTTCTTAAAATTCTCCATCTTGCTTTTAATATTCCAAATGCCCTTTCAATGATATTCATAATTTGTGAGTGTTTCATATTAAAAAAAAATTGAGCTATATTGGGTTGATTACGTGGTTAAACTCTCTCAAATGATATTTTTATCCTCTATAATGTGTCAAAAATCCTTCACAATTCATGTATCCAGCACCACATAAATAGTAATGACCTACTGTGACGTATAAAATTAAACAAAATTAATGAAAGATCAAATAGTTACTTTGATAACATACTAAAGTCTCAATAAAATATCTTGGAGAACACTAAACCCATTGCAAAATAGTGCATCTCGTAATACTATGGAATCCGTAGCTGAACCCTTCTGGTGCACGAAATTGTGATCTCTAATAATGGCTCCAAAGACTTGGTGCTCTTAATCTTAATTCATAATTTGTCACAACTTCGATACAACTAACCAGCAAGTGCACTGGGTCGTCCAAGTAATAAACCTTACGTGAGTAAGGGTCGATCCCACGGAGATTGTCGGCTTGAAGCAAGCTATGGTCACCTTGTAAATCTCAGTCAGGCGGATATAAATTAGTTATGGAGTTTACGAAAATAGAGAAGAAAACAAGGATAGAAATACTTATGTAGATCATTGGTGAGAATTTCAGATAAGCGTGTAGAGATGCTTTCGTTCCTCTGAACCTCTGCTTTCCTGCTGTCTTCATCCAATCAGTCTTACTCCTTTCCATGGCTGGCTTTATGTAAGGATGTCACCGGTGCCAATGGCTACTTTCAATCCTCTCGGGAAAATGGTCCAAATGCTCTGTCACAGCACGGCTAATCGTCTGGAGGCATCACCCTTGTCGATGGCTGCATCCTATTCCTCTCTGTGAAAATGGTCCAATGCGCTGTCACTGCATGGCTAATCATCTTGGAGGTTCTCGATCATACTGGAATAGGATTTACTATCCTTTTGCGTCTGTCACTACGCCCAGCACTCGCGAGTTTTAAGCTCGTCACAGTCATTCAATCCCAGAGTCCTACTCGGAATACCACAGACAAGGTTTAGACTTTCCGGACTCTCATGAATGCCGCCATCAATCTAGCTTACACCACAAAGACACTAATAACTCGGACTCGGTCCCCTGTATTAGATATCCAAGAGATATCCATTCAATCTGATGTAGAACGGAAGTGGTTGTCAGGCACGCGTTCATAGGGAATGATGATGATTGTCACGTTCATCACATTCATGTTGAAGTGCGAATGAATATCTTAGAAGCAGAATAAGTTGATTTGAATAGAAAAACAGTAGTACTTTGCATTAATCTTTGAGGAACAGCAGAGCTCCACACCTTAATCTATGGAATGTAGAAACTCTACCGTTGAAAATACATAAGTGAAAGGTCCAGGCATGGCCGAATGGCCAGCCCCCATGATCTAAGAACCAGGCGTCCAAAGATGTCTAATACAATAGTAAAAAGTCCTATTTATAATAAACTAGCTACTAGGATTTACAGAAGTAAGTAATTGATGCATAAATCCACTTCCGGGGCCTACTTGGTGTGTGCTTGGGCTGAGCTTGAAGTCTACACGTGGAGAGGTCATTCTTGGAGTTGAACGCCAGCTTTTGTGCCATTTTGGGCGTTGAACTCCACTTTGCAACTTGTTTCTGGCGCTGGACGCCAGAATTGGGCAGAGAGCTGGAGTTGAACGCCAGTTTGTGTCATCTAAACTTGGGCAAAGTATGGACTATTATATATTGCTGGAAAGCCCTGGATGTTTACTTTCCAACGCAATTGAAAGCGCGCCATTTTGAGTTCTGTAGCTCCAGAAAATCCATTTTGAGTGCAGGGAGGTCAGAGTCCAACAGCATCAGCAGTCCTTCTTCAACCTCTGAATCTGATTTTTGCTCAAGTCCCTCAATTTTAGCCAGAAAATACCTGAAATCACAGAAAAACACACAAACTCATAGTAAAGTCCAGAAATGTGAATTTAACATAAAAACTAATGAAAACATCCCTAAAAGTAACTAGATCCTACTAAAATCATACTAAAAACAATGCCAAAAAGCGTATAAATTATCCGCTCATCACAACACCAAACTTAAATTGTTGCTTGTCCCCAAGCAACTGAAAATCAAATAGGATAAAAAGAAGAGAATATACTATAAATTCCAAACTATCAATGAAACATAGCTCCAATCAGATGAGCGGGACTTGTAGCTTTTTGCCTCTTGAATAGTTTTGGCATCTCACTTTATCCATTGAGGTTCAGAATGATTGGCATCTATAGGAACTCAGAGTTCAGATAGTGTTATTGATTCTCCTAGTTCAGTATGATGATTCTTGAACACAGCTATTTTATGAGTCTTGGCCGTGGCCCTAAGCACTTTGTTTTCCAGTATTACCACCGGATACATAAATGCCACAGACATATAATTGGGTGAACCTTTTCAGATTGTGACTTAGCTTTGCTAAAGTCCCCAATTAGAGGTGTCCAGGGTTCTTAAGCACACTCTTTTTTTTGCTTTGGACCTTGACTTTAACCGCTCAGTCTCAAGTTTTCACTTGACACCTTCACGCCACAAGCACATGGTTAGGGACAGCTTGGTTTAGCCGCTTAGGCCAGGATTTTATTCCTTTAGGCCCTCCTATCCACTGATGCTCAAAGCCTTGGGATCCTTTTTATTTGCCCTTGCCTTTTGGTTTTAAGGGTTATTGGCTTTTTGCTCTTGCCTCTTGGTTTTAAGAGCTTTTGGCTTTTTCTGCTTGCTTTTTCTTTTTTTTTTCTTTCTATTTTTTTCGCCTATTTTTTTTCCTTTTTTTTTCTACAAGCTTTGTTCTTTGTTGCTTTTTCTTGCTTCAAGAATCATTTTTATGATTTTTCAGATTATCAAATAACATGTCTCCTTGTCATCATTCTTTCAAGAGCCAACATATTTAATATTCTTAAACAACAACTTCAAAAGACATATGCACTGTTCAAGCATTCATTCAGAAAACAAGAAGCATTGTCACCACATCAATATAATTAAGCTAAGTTCAAGGATAAATTCGAAACTCATGTACTTCTTGTTCTTTTGAATTAAAACATTTTTCATTTAAGAGAGGTGATGGATTCATAGGACATTCATAACTTTAAGGCATAGTTACTAAATACTAATTATCATGTAATGAAGACACAAACATAGATAAGCACTTAACATAGAAAACAAAAAATAGAGAAAGTAAGAACAAGGAATGAGTCCACCTTAGTGATGGTGGCGTTTCCTTCTTGAGGAACCAATGATGTCCTTGAGCTCTTCTATGTCTCTTCCTTGTCTTTGTTGCTCCTCCTTCATTGCTTTTTGATCTTCTCTAATTTCATGAAGGATGATGGAGTGCTCTTGATGTTCCACCCTTAATTGTCCCATGTTGGAACTTAATTCTCCTAGGGAGGTGTTGATTTTCTCCCAATAGTTTTGTGGAGGAAAATGCATCTGAGGCATCTCCGGGATCTCATGGTGATGAGCTTCTTGCGCCACTTGAGCTCCATGAATGGGCTCTCTTGCTTGCTCCATCTTTTTCTTAGTGATGGGTTTCTCTTCCTCAATGTGAATGTCTCCTTCTATGAAAGCTCCAGCTGAGTAACATAGATGGCAAATAAGATGAGGAAAAGCTAGCCTTGCCCCAGGAGAGGGCTTTTCGGCTACTTTGTAGAGTTCAAGGGAGATGACTTCATGAACTTCTACTTCTTCTCCAATAATGATGCTATGGATCATGATGGCCCGATCCACAGTAACTTCAGATCGGTTGCTAGTGGGGATGATGGAGCGTTGGATGAACTCCAACCATCCTCTAGCCACAGGCTTGAGGTCCAGTTTTCTTAATTGAACCGGCTTGCCTTTGGAGTCAATCTTCCATTGAGCTCCTTCCACATATATGTCCATAAGGACTTGGTCCAACCTTTGATTAAAGTTGACCCTTCTAGTGTAGGGGCGCTCATCTCCTTGCATCATAGGCAAGTTAAACGCCAACCTCACACTCTCCGGACTAAAATCTAAGTATTTCCCCCGAACCATTGTAACATAATTCTTTGGATTCGAGTTCTTACTTTGATCATGGTTCCTAGTGATCCATGCATTGGCATAGAACTCTTGAACCATTAGGATGCCGACTTGTTAGATGGGGTTTGTTAGAACTTCCCAACCTCTTCTTTGGATTTCAAGTCGGATCTCCGGATACTCATTTCTCTTGAGTTTGAAAGGGACCTCGGGGATCACCTTCTTCTTGGCCACAACATCATAGAAGTGGTCTTGATGAGCTTTGGAGATGAATCTTTCCATCTCCCATGACTCGGAGGTGGAAGCTTTTGTCTTTCCTTTCCCTTTTCTAGAGAATTCTCCGGTCTTAGGTGCCATCAATGGTAATAGAAAAACAAAAAGCTTATGCTTTTACCACACCAAACTTAGAATTTTGCTCGCCCTCGAGCAAGAGAAGAAAGAATAGATGAAAAAGAAGAAGAAAATATGGAGAAGAGGGGGGAGGTGTGTTTCGGCCAAGAAGGGAAAGAGAGTGTTGTGTTATGTGAAAATGAAGAGGAATGGAGGGCTTTATATAGGGAATGGTGGGGGTTTAGGTTCGGCCATATGGGTTGATTTAGGTGGGAAATTAATTTTGAATTTTGAAGGTAGGTGGAGTTTATTGGGTAGGTTTATGGGGAAGAGTGGGTGGATGTGAGTGGTGAAGGGTTAATAGGGAAGAGGGATGGAGGTGATAGGTGAAGGTTTTTTTTTTTTTGGGGAAGAGTGTTTATTGGGAATAGAGGATGATTGAGAAGAGAGAAGAGAGTGAGTGGAGGTAGGTGGGGATCCTGTGGGGTCCACAGATCCTGAGATGATCCTGTGGGGTCCACAGATCCTGAGGTGTTCAAGGATTTACAACCTTACACCAAATTAGGCATGTAAAATGCCCTTGTACACAACTCTGGGCGTTCAGCGCCAGGTTGGTGCCCATTTTGGGCGTTCAACGCCCATTTGTTGCCCATTTCTGGCGTTGAACGCCAGAACCATGCTTGTTCTGGGCGTTCAGCGCCAGCTCTTCTCCAGGGTGCAATTCTGGCGTTCAGCACCCAGATGCTGCCCATTTTGGGCGTTCAGCGCCCAGATACTGCCCATTTTGGGCGTTCAGCGCTAGAACCATGCTCTGTTCTGGCGTTGAACGCCAGACAGGTGCTTCCTCCAGGGTGTGATTTTTCTTCCGCTGTTTTTGATTCTGTTTCTAAATTTTTCGTTTATTTTGTGACTCCACATGATCATGAACCTAAGAAAACATGAAAAACAAAAATAAAATTAGATAAATAAATATTGGGTTGCCTCCCAACAAGCACTTCTTTAATGTCAATAGCTTGACAGTGGGCTCTCATGGAGCCTCACAGATGTGCAGAGCTTTGTTGAGACCTCCCAACACCAAACTTAGAGTTTGGATATGGGGGTTTGACACCAAACTTAGAGTTTGGTTGTGGCCTCCCAACACCAAACTTAGAGTTTGACTGTGGGGGCTTTGGTTGACTCTGCTTTGAGAGAAGCTTTTTCTGCTTCCTTTCCATGTTTACAGAAGGATAACCTTGAGTTGTAAACACAAGGGAGTTCCCATTCAATTGAAGGACTAATTCACTTCTGTCAACATCAATCACAGCTCTTGCTGTGGCTAGGAAGGGTCTTCCAAGGATGATGAATTCATCCTCATTCTTCCCAGTATCCAAGACTATGAAATCAGCAGGGATGTAAAGGCCTTCAACCTTTACTAACACATCTTCTACTTGTCCATAAGCCTGTTTTCTTGAATTGTCTGCCATCTCTAATGAGATTTTAGCAGCTTGCACCCCATAGATTCCCAGTTTCTCTATTACAGAGAGGGGCATGAGGTTTATCCCTGAACCAAGGTCACACAGAGCTTTAAAGATCATGGTGCCTATGGTACAAGGTATTAAGAACTTTCCAGGATCCTTTTTCTTCTGAGGCAATGTCAGTTGATCCAGATCACTTAGTTCATTGGTGAACAAGGGAGGTTCATCTTCCCAAGTGTCAATACCAAATAATTTGGCATTCAGCTTCATGATTGCACCAAGAAACTTGGCAGCTTGCTCTTCAGTAACATCCTCATTCTCTTCAGAAGAGGAATACTCATCAGAGCTCATGAATGGCATAAGGAGGTTTAATGGAATCTCTATGGTCTCTAGATAAGCCTTAGACTCCTTTGGTTCCTCAGAGGGAAGCTCCTTATTGATCACTGGACGTCCCAGGAGGTCTTCCTCCTTGGGATTCACGTCCTCTCCTTCCCTTACAGGTTCGGCCATGGTGCTTATGTCAATGGCCTTGCACTCTCCTTTTAGATTTTCTTCTGTATTGCTTGGGAGAGTACTAGGAGGGATTTCAGTGATCCTTTTACTTAGCTGGCCCACTTGTGCTTCCAAATTTCTAATGGAAGACCTTGTTTCATTCATGAAACTTACAGTGGCCTTGGACAGATCAGAGACTAAGTTTGCTAAATTAGAAGTATTTTGTTCAGAGTTCTCTGTCTGTTGCTGAGTGGATGATGGAAAAGGTTTACTGTTGTTAAACCTGTTTCTTCCACCATTATTAAAGCCTTGTTGAGGCTTTTGATCCTTCCATGAGAAATTTGGATGATTTTTCCATGATGGATTATAGGTGTTTCCATAAGGTTCACCCATATAATTCACCTTTGCTATTGCAGGATTTTCAGGATCATAAGCTTCTTCTTCAGAGGATGCCTCTTGAGTACTGTTGGATGCAGCTTGCATTCCATTTAGACTCTGAGAAATCATATTGACTTGCTGAGTCAATATTTTATTCTGAGCCAATATGGCATTCAGAGTATCAATTTCAAGAACTCCCTTCTTCATAGGCGTCCCATTATTCACAGGATTCCTCTCAGAAGTGTACATGAACTGGTTATTAGCAACCATGTCAATGAGTTCTTGAGCTTCTGCAGGCGTTTTCTTTAGGTGAATGGATCCACCTGCAGAAGTATCCAATGACATCTTTGATAGCTCAGATAAACCATCATAGAATATATCCAGGATGGTCCATTCTGAGAGCATGTCAGAAGGACACTTTTTGGTCAGTTGCTTGTATCTTTCCCAAGCTTCATAGAGGGATTCACCTTCTTTCTGTCTGAAGGTTTGAACATCCACTCTAAGCTTGCTCAGCTTTTGAGGAGGAAAAAACTTGGCTAAGAAAGCCGTGACCAGCTTATCCCAAGAGTTCAGGCTATCCTTAGGTTGAGAGTCCAACCATATTCTAGCTTTGTCTCTTACAGCAAAAGGGAAAAGCATGAGCCTGTAGACTTCAAGATCTACTCCATTAGTCTTAACAGTATCACAGATCTGCAAGAATTCAGTTAAGAACTGAAAAGGATCTTCATATGGAAGTCCATGAAACTTGCAGTTCTGCTGCATTAGAGAAACTAGCTGAGGTTTCTCAAAATTGTTTGCTCCAATGGTAGGGATAGAGATGCTTCTTCCATGTAAATTGGGATTAGGTGCAGTAAAGTCACCAAGCATTCTCTTTGCATCATTGTTGTTGGGTTCGGCTGCCATCTCCTTTACTTGTTCGAAATTTTCAATAAGGTTGTCTCTGGATTGTTGTAATTTAGCTTCTCTTAGTTTCCTCTTCAGAGTCCTTTCAGGTTCTGGATCAGCTTCAACAAGAATGCCTTTTTCCTTGTTCCTGCTCATAAGAAAGAGAAGAGAACAAGAAAAGAAGAGGAATCCTCTATGTCACAGTAAAGAGGTTCCTTGTTGTTAGTAGATGAATAAATAAATGGAAGGAGGTGAGAGAGAAGAAGAATTTTCGAAAATTATTTTTGAAAAAGAGTTAGTGATTTTCGAAAATAGTTTTTTGAAAAAGGTTAGTAATTTTCGAAAATTAAAATCAAAAATTAAAATAATTACTTAATTAAAAAGAAATTTTGAAAAAGAGGGAAGATATTTTCGAAAATTAGAGAGAGAGAGTTAGTTAGGTAGTTTTGAAAAAGATAAGAAACAAACAAAAAGTTAGTTAGTTAGTTGAAACAAATTTGAAAATCAATTTTGAAAAGATAAGAAGATAAGAAGTTAGAAAATATGTTTTAAAATCAAATTTTTGAAAAAGATATGATTTTGAAAAAGATAAGATAGAAAGATATTTTTGAAAAGATATGATTGAAATTAGTTTTGAAAAAGATTTGATTTTTAAAATCACAATTAATGACTTAATTCACAAGAAATCATAAGATATGATTCTAGAACTTAAAGTTTGAATCTTTCTTAACAAGTAAGTAACAAACTTGAAATTTTTGAATCAAAACATTAATTGATGATGTTATTTACGAAAATTATGAGAAAAATTAAGAAAAAGATTTTTGAAAAATATTTTTGGAATTTTTGAAAATAGATAAGAAAAATGAAAAAGATTTGATTTTTGAAAAATATTTTGAAAAAGATAAGATTTTTAAATTGAAAATTTGATTTGACTCATGAAAACAACTAGATTTTAAAAATTTTTGAAAAAGTCAAATCTAATTTTCGAAATTTTAAGAGAGAAAAAGGGAAAGATATTTTTTTTATTTTTGAATTTTTAATGATGAGAGAGAAAAACATGAAAAAGATGCAATGCATGAAAGTTATGGATCAAAACAATGAATGCATGCAAGAATGCTATGAATGTCAAGATGAACACCAAGAACACTTTGAAGATCATGATGAACATCAAGAACATATTTTTGAAAAAATTTTAATGCAAAGAAAACATGCAAGACACCAAACTTAGAAATCTTTAATGCTTAGGCATTAAGAATTCAAAAATGCATATGAAAAATACTATACAACACAAAACAATAAAACATCAAGATCAAACAAGAAGACTTACCAAGAACAACTTGAAGATCATGAAGAACACTATGAATGCATGAATTTTCGAAAAATGCAAGATGAATATGCAATTGACACCAAACTTAAAATTTGACTCAAGACTCAAACAAGAAACACAAAATATTTTTTATTTTTATGATTTTATAAATTTTTTTTGTATTTTCTTTTAATTTTTTTTTCGAAAATCATTTTGAAAAAGAAAAATAAGGATTCCAAAATTTTTAATATGAATTCCAGGAATCTTATGCTCTTTAGTCTAAAGCTCCAATCAAAGGGTCAGGCATGGCTTAATAGCCAGCCAAGCTTTAGCATGTAACATCAGAGAATATACTGCTCATTACTTATCAAGGTAACTTGCTTCTATGCTGATGGTTTGGAAGCCTCAGTCCAAAAGAATTTAGACATGGCTTTACAGCCAGTCAGGCTTCATATGCTTCATGAAACACTAGAATTCATTCTTAAAAATTCTGAAGAAAAATATATTTTTTTGAAAACATTTTTTTTTTAAATTTTTTTGAAAACAAAGGAGAAGTTTTTGAAAGATTTTTTTAAAAAAATTTTTGAAAATAAAACAAAAAGAAAATTACCTAATCTGAGCAACAAGATGAACCGTCAGTTGTCCAAACTCGAACAATCCCCGGCAACGACGCCAAAAACTTGGTGTTGTTGCCGGATCAAAACTTGGCACTGATGTTACCGGACCAAAAGCTTGCCGAAAACTCAAACAATCCCCGGCAACGGCGCCAAAAACTTGGTGCACGAAATTGTGATCTCTAATAATGGCTCCAAAGACTTGGTGCTCTTAATCTTAATTCATAATTTGTCACAACTTCGATACAACTAACCAGCAAGTGCACTGGGTCGTCCAAGTAATAAACCTTACGTGAGTAAGGGTCGATCCCACGGAGATTGTCGGCTTGAAGCAAGCTATGGTCACCTTGTAAATCTCAGTCAGGCGGATATAAATTAGTTATGGAGTTTACGAAAATAGAGAAGAAAACAAGGATAGAAATACTTATGTAGATCATTGGTGAGAATTTCAGATAAGCGTGTAGAGATGCTTTCGTTCCTCTGAACCTCTGCTTTCCTGCTGTCTTCATCCAATCAGTCTTACTCCTTTCCATGGCTGGCTTTATGTAAGGATGTCACCGGTGCCAATGGCTACTTTCAATCCTCTCGGGAAAATGGTCCAAATGCTCTGTCACAGCACGGCTAATCGTCTGGAGGCATCACCCTTGTCGATGGCTGCATCCTATTCCTCTCTGTGAAAATGGTCCAATGCGCTGTCACTGCATGGCTAATCATCTTGGAGGTTCTCGATCATACTGGAATAGGATTTATTATCCTTTTGCGTCTGTCACTACGCCCAGCACTCGCGAGTTTTAAGCTCGTCACAGTCATTCAATCCCAGAGTCCTACTCGGAATACCACAGACAAGGTTTAGACTTTCCGGACTCTCATGAATGCCGCCATCAATCTAGCTTACACCACAAAGACACTAATAACTCGGACTCGGTCCCCTGTATTAGATATCCAAGAGATATCCATTCAATCTGATGTAGAACGGAAGTGGTTGTCAGGCACGCGTTCATAGGGAATGATGATGATTGTCACGTTCATCACATTCATGTTGAAGTGCGAATGAATATCTTAGAAGCAGAATAATTTGAGTTGAATAGAAAAACAGTAGTACTTTGCATTAATCTTTGAGGAACAGCAGAGCTCCACACCTTAATCTATGGAGTGTAGAAACTCTACCGTTGAAAATACATAAGTGAAAGGTCCAGGCATGGCCGAATGGCCAGCCCCCATGATCTAAGAACCAGGCGTCCAAAGATGTCTAATACAATAGTAAAAAGTCCTATTTATAATAAACTAGCTACTAGGGTTTACAGAAGTAAGTAATTGATGCATAAATCCACTTCCGGGGCCTACTTGGTGTGTGCTTGGGCTGAGCTTGAAGTCTACACGTGGAGAGGTCATTCTTGGAGTTGAACGCCAGCTTTTGTGCCATTTTGGGCGTTGAACTCCACTTTGCAACTTGTTTCTGGCGCTGGACGCCAGAATTGGGCAGAGAGCTGGAGTTGAACGCCAGTTTGCGTCGGCAAAGTTTGGACTATTATATATTTCTGGAAAGCCCTGGATGTCTACTTTCCAACGCAATTGGAAGCGCGCCATTTTGAGTTCTGTAGCTCCAGAAAATCCATTTTGAGTGCAGGGAGGTCAGAGTCCAACAGCATCAGCAGTCCTTCTTCAACCTCTGAATCTGATTTTTGCTCAAGTCCCTCAATTTCAGCCAGAAAATACCTGAAATCACAGAAAAACACACAAACTCATAGTAAAGTCTAGAAATGTGAATTTAACATAAAAACTAATGAAAACATCCCTAAAAGTAACTAGATCCTCCTAAAATATACTAAAAACAATGCCAAAAAGCGTATAAATTATCCGCTCATCACCTTCCAACCCGCCAGTACATAGATAAATTGCATACCGGGAGCAACCATTTCAAGCACATTGGTTGTTATGTCACCTTTTCTGTTTTGATATCTAGGCTTATCAGCCTCAAGGACATTGACTTTGATATGAGTATCATTTAAGACTCCTAGGCAATTCTAAAATCCAAAATAAAAATTAATTAACTCGATCCTAAAAAACACCAAGCATATGAGGTTTAACAACATTAGCAAGATAAATTACCTTGAACCATTTCCATCGTTCATCTATTCTATCCTAGCTAAATGGTTGAGGTTTCTTCAGGAAGAGATTATAACATCTCAAAATAGCAAGCAATACATCATTAAACCGCCTATTAATTATTTCTTCAGATCTCACAAATTGTCTTTTTATTACTTTAATTTTGACGATACGTGCTATAATATGTAAAAACATGGCAACCATTACTTCCATACTCATATTCCTACTTGTTCTAACCTTCTAACCCCTTTAAGCATGTTACACAATGCATGAAAGGCACATCTATCCATTTTTGTGTTTTCTGATCCCTAAAATAAATAATTCTATCAACACTAACATCCCTTATTACTTGTTTACTATCACTATCATTTCATTTTCTTTTCTTTTTACTCAATTGCAATATAATCAAAACATAGCAAATCATCAATAATTTAACTATAAGGTCATTCATTAATTCGAATATAAAATCAAGTAGGCAATAACTTTCATTTTCTGTTTGAGATCCATTATGTCAAAAAAAATATTAAAATATTTAACTAAAAGATTTTACTATTTATTTATTTATTCTATATAAACTTTTTTTCATCATTTAAAAAATAAAATTAATAGCCAAAAGAATATCCCACAACACATGAGATATATATATATATATATATATATATATGAAGTATAAAACCAGTCACATGGCTGATTATATAATTTACTATGATGGTTTTGAAATGACTAAGTTCTATAGATGACAAATATTTAATAAAAGAACCTTATATTAAAGATTACATTCAAAAATTATGAAGAAGATATGATACATAGAATATTATATAGCTAGTAAACTGAATTCACAATTCTCATCATTAGTTTCTCCTTTTGCAACTAACAGTATATAATACGGTTAATTATGCAGCATTAACATGTTGTCTTATTAGAAGACCAAAAAATATTACTCAGATAAAAACAATGAGACACTGAATTGAATAGTGAAGTTTATAAGTAGTACAATAGGTTTGGAATCCTTAAAAAATCATAGGAATAGAATACACAAATAAAATCAAAACATAAAAAATTTATTAAAAAAAGATTTAAAAAACACAAAAAAAAAAAACCTAACTAGTCTCAGTGTGTGTTTTTCTTTCATATCTGACAACAATTAACCATGGAGACAACAACAGGCAAAAGAAATCTACATAATTCATGTATGTATTCAACATTTTCAAATCAAACAACAGGCACAGAGCTAATACAACTACATGGAGGTTATTATTATGAAGAAGGGCCAAAGGCAGTTACAAAAGTGTGGCCTAGGGATGAAGATAGAGGGAGGTATCCTAGATTTTTAAGATGTCAAAGAGAAACATAGATGAATACCTATATTTCTAAGATGTCAAGCAATCATAGATACATAAATCTTTTATTAAAATACTGAGGTATCCTTAACCCAAATCTTATCTGAAGAAAAAGATTTTGTGCTTGAAAAAGATGAATATGGTTGCAGAAAACAAATTAAATTCTCTCTGGTGGTTTAATGCAAATCAGTCCGATTTCTACTTGTCAGTAACTAATCATAGGACAACTAGAACCGTAAACATGGTAACCTTGGCAATCACATCAAATCCAGAGCATGAATTATGAAGAAGCTAATATACCCTCTTTCCCATACAACAATCTACAATGAGGTCAACACATTAAAACAGAGCAATACTTGTACATGAATACTCAGCGTGAAACACAAACACAAGAATACATGACCATCAAAATTGCTATTTTGCTATTTTTGTTTGTGTGATTGTATTGGTAACTCAGCAACTAGTTTAGTTTTGCTGTTTTTGAATGACACAATGCAACCTACCTACTGTTTTGTTGTTCAGATTCTACAATCTACTTTTATATTTATATATATAGGTAAACATGGATTATTTTGTTAGAATTTTCTTGTGTGAATACGGTGAGACCAGATTTGTTAATCGTGTTGGAAGAAAGATTGGTAGAAAGGTTTAGTCAGTTTGTGGTGTGTGTCTTTGAACTACTTAAGAAGTCCCACATCAGCGGCGCAGAAGAGGAAAGAGGGAAGGCATTAGTATAAAAGAAAGAAATGAATATGTGAGAAATCATACCTTTCTCGGCCTTTTGGCTAAGATCAAGTGTAGTATCTGTTCTTATCAGTTTAATATCTGATATGTGGGCCATTGGTCCACACGATATTAAATTTATTTATTGAGGGGGATGGGCCACTACAGTAGCTTGCTACTGGGCCCATCGAGCGTCGCCTAGGCCTTACACTATAGCCTGGGCCTGGCGCGCCCCACCAATATAGTTCAAAGATTCTTAATTCATCAAGAACAAAAAAGGATTCTTAATTCATTAAAAAAATAGGCCATTTAATTAAAGGAAATTATATGGTACAGATTTAAATCTGTACATATTTAAAGATTTGCTTTCTTAAACCACACTTTCTAAAGCCACACTTTTCATTTAAAACCGTAGCTCTTAGCTTTTCACAAAGAAAAAACGTCACCTAATGGAAAAAAGTAAATTAGAAGAATTAAGAGAAGAAATAATTAAGTTATCGAAATTAATAGATCAAAAATTAATGATTTTAACTAATGTTAACTGTAATGACACCGAATTCTTAAAATCAATACAAAATGATTTTTCTCAAAATCTTTATTTTAATCTTTATTTTACTATAAGTTTTATTGAAGGACTTCAAAAACCTGAAAAATTTTATTTTTCATACGGAATTTCTAAGAAATGTTACCATGGAAATGATTTCCCACATCTTTATCATACTTTTAACCCACAATTAATATGCTTGAAGAAATATTAGTATCTATAAAATTTCAAAGAAATAAGGAAAAAGAAAATTCCAAAGAAGAAAAATTTCAAAATATAATCAACATAACAGATTTAAAAGTAAAACCACCACTAAAATTATGAATATTGAAGAAAAATTAGAAGAAATTACAATGCTTTTTAAACAATTAAAAATGGCTCAAGAAAATAATATTATGGAACAGGGATTTCAGATAGAAGAAGAATTAGTAAATTCTGAAAATATAGAAAATGAAGAACACATCCTAGATTATTCAAGTGACGAAGAACCAGCAATTCCAATACAAGTAAAAAATGAAGCTGGAACATCTAGGGATAATCAATCTCAATTTAAATGGGAAACAGGTTTTGATAATTATGCTTTTAAAAAAGGATTTATAAATAAAGATTCAAAATATACAAAAACACCATCAAAATACGTT
This sequence comes from Arachis hypogaea, assembly GCF_003086295.3. Taxonomy (NCBI): domain Eukaryota; kingdom Viridiplantae; phylum Streptophyta; class Magnoliopsida; order Fabales; family Fabaceae; genus Arachis; species Arachis hypogaea. Next base: position 133,520,807 of record NC_092046.1, read on the forward strand.
CCTAAAATTCAGGAAATGGAAGGAGAAAGAATGCTCGATTTAGACTGTAAAAAGAATGAAAAAGAAATTTTCGAAAACTGGTTGAATTCCTTCTTATTAGAAGCCTTTACTAATCCAAAACTTAACGAATTATCTGGAAGAGATATTTGGAATTACATAGGGTTTCATACTAAAGGAGCTATAAGAGATTATATGACATCAATAGAAAACCAAATAATAGAAGAATTAGCAACAAAAACAACAGCTTATGATAAGATATTATATATAATGATGATCCTATATAAAGAATTTTTTGGAAAAAATATTATAGATCATAAACAAGAAGTCTATAATAAAGAATATCAAGAAGCAAAAAATCATTTAGCTAACATTCAGATATATGATCTATGTAATGTGGAGTCTTATATATGTGAATATAGAATACATTATTACAAATTAAAAGAAGAAGATAAAAATCATTATCTTAGTATGTATATAACAAAACTTCCATATCCTGCTAATGAATTTATTATGGGAAGATTTATAAGAGAAATAAATAGAGGAACAATTGAAAATAATTTTGGCGGAGCAACCTCTGCAATAAGAGAGGAAATAAAAGAACGTTGTATGCAAGAAGCAACTCAAAAAAGATTTGCAAATATAATTAGAATTTGCTGTCAGGATAATGAAGAGATACCTCAAAAATATGGTCTTAATAAAAATTTTCAAAGAAAAAGAAAATATCAATTTAGAAAAAGAAAATATTATCCAAACTGGAGAAAAAAGAGGTATTTTAGAAAAAGAAATAACAACAAAAGACAAAAAAGTGATTATTGCCCAAATAAAAAAGAAAATTGTAAGTGTTGGTATTGCCAAGAAGAAGGTCACTATGCAAATGAATGTCCGAAAAAGAAGGATAAAAAGGATCTTACTAAACAAATAGAAATTGCTAAGTCCTGTTTTATGGAACCATTAGAAGAATCTGATGATAACTTAGACTATATTTTTGAATATGTCTCGGAAACAGACTCAGAGACTGAGTAATAATGCTACATTTATTACTATAAAAATAACAGAAAAGTTTATAAATGCTTTCATAGATTCTGGAGCAACGCAATGCTTTGCTAGTTCAAACATAAAACTTGATTGGAAAAAATTAAAGAAACCATTAAGAGTTAGAATAGCTGACAAATCAATACATAAAATTAACCAAAAAGCAGAGATGGTTGAAATTTTTATTCAAAATTATAGGTTCATTGTTCCATCTATATATATGTTAGACTCTGGAATGGATTTTATCATAGGAAATAATTTTTTAAAGCTATATCATCCATTCATTCAAGAATTAACATATATAGTTTTAAAAGCACCACACGATTCTTCAATAAATCAAAAATCAAAACGTATAAAAATACCAACTACCACTATAGATAAGATCTTAAAATTTAAAATATTTTCTATATTAGAGACATGTTATTTAAATCTATACTTTCAGATAAATATCCCAAAAAATAGTCTTGAAATAAAGATAGAAGAACTTTTGGATGAAATTTGTGCTGAAAATCCTTTAGATGTTAAAAATACAAATAACGAATTAGTAAGTATTAAATTAAAAGATCCTACAAAAGAGATAAATGTTCCAAATAAAATTCCTTATTCCGCAAGAGATAGAGAAGAGTTTTCATTAGAATGTAGAGATCTTTTGGAAAAAGGAATTATAAGATTAAGTAAAAGTCCTCATGCGGCTCCAGCCTTTTATGTCGAAAATAATAATGAAATTAAAAGGGGAAAACGAAGAATGGTTATTAACTATAAGAAGATGAATGAAGCAACTATTGGTGATGCTCATAAACTTCCAAGAAAAGATTCTATTTTAGAAAAAATCAAAGGAGCAACTTGGTTTTCATCTCTTGATGCAAAATCAGGATATTGGCAGCTTCGTTTAGACGAAGAAACAAAGAAATTAACTGCTTTTACTTGCCCAACAAAAGAATCAACAAGTGTGTTACTCTATGAATGGAATGTATTACCATTCGGATTAAAACAAGCCCCAGGTATTTACCAAAGATTTATGGAAGAAAATCTAAAAGAGTTAAATGAATTTGTTTTAGTGTATATTGATGATATACTAATTTTTACAAAACAGGATAGAGAAGATCATCTTCAAAAATTATTAATAGTTTTAGAAAGATGTAAAGAAAAAGGATTAGTTCTTAGCAAAAAGAAAGCAAGAATAGCAAAACAAGAAATAGAGTTTCTCGGATTAATTCTATCTACTCAAGGAAAGCTAAAACTTCAACCAAATGTCCTAGAAAAGGTAAATTTATTTCCTAATAAAATAGAAGATAGAAAACAATTACAAAGATTTTTAGGATGTATAAATTATATTTCTGATCAAGGATTCTTAAAGAATATAACAGAATACACTAAAAGCTTATTTCCAAAAATAAGTACTAAAAAAGAATGGAAATGGGATGAAAAAGATAGTATGCAAATTCAAAAGATTAAAGAATTATGTGAAAAACTTCCAGAACTTTATATTCCAGAAGAAAATGACTACTTAATAGTAGAAACAGATGCTTCAGACATAACCTGGTCAGGATGTCTAAAAGCTAAGAAAGCTATAAAAAGTTTGGAGCAAGGAAAAGAATCACTAGATTCTAAAAATTCCCCAAAGGAACTACTTTGCAGGTATATTTCAGGAACTTTTACTCCAACAGAACAGAGATATACCACTCATGAAAAGGAAACTCTAGCAGCAATTAAATCTCTTAAGAAATGGAAAATTGATTTACTACCCAGAGAATTTACATTAAGGACAGATTCAAGCTACCTAACAGGTTTCATACGATATAATTTAAAAGTTGATTATAATCATGGACGATTGGTAAGATGGCAATTATTTTTGTTACAATATCCAATAAAAATTGAATATATTAAGGGTGACAAAAATGTTATTGCAGATACATTAACAAGAGAATGGAGTTCGTCTTCAACGCATTAGATCAAGAAATTCAGAAATACGAACAAGAACTCGAAAAATGCAAGCATTGTCAGCAAATAAGGACACAGATCCAATCCCTCAAGAAGGCCATCGAGGCAATGAGATCAACACAACAACCAAAACCATCAGAGCTCAGCCAGCTAAGCGTGGTGGACAAATCAGGTGAAGAAAAATTTCCAGAAAATAAAACAATTGCTGAAATTATCAAAAAATCCACCCAAGATAAAAAAATATTATGTAATTTATAATGGCCCCATGAAAGGAGTATATGATGCCTGGGAAAAAGCAGCACCATTTACACATCAATCAAGGATAATTCATAAAGGAGGGTTTTTAACACTAGAAGAAGCAAAGGAATCTTTCAGGGAATATGAAACTCTTCATCCAGAGCAAACCCTAAAAAGAGCAGATAAAGCTCCAATTCAAACCCAGAGAACAGGGATAATAAGAAACATTCCTACAAGGGCTGAAATCAAAGAAAAGAAAAGGGTCTGTAGATCAAATCTCAGAGAAACCCTTAACATAGTTCTGAACTGGACTGAAGAAAGAAGAGCAATTTTGGGATATTATCCTATTGCCAAAGAACAGCTAACAAAGCTGGTTATATTTCCAGATGCATCCCCATCGGACACCTATCAGTTTTTCCAGTATGGATTAATTGATACAATTTTAATTTTTAATGATCTAAAAATTATTAGTGAGTTTCCTGCAGGATTCGTTGATGCAGTGAAGAGATTTAAAAATATGATTGATAACGTAAATCCAAGGGATATATCCCTAAAATTTACGAACAGTCAACCTATTTTTAATGAAGAAGAAGAATGCTTGGTTCCAGCACACCAAGTAATATTCATGTCCGTCTTCCCAGGAAATTTTCAACCAATTGATCAAGTTCAAGATTTAACAATCTACAGTCATGAAGGAAGGCTAGCCAGCACACTAGCAAGGGTCTTCGAAAGAACTCAAAAGATAACAAGGGAATCTCATACAAGAATTAATTATAAAAGCAGAAATACTTTGCTTGTGTCTAGTAAAAGGAATGAAATTGAAGAAAGAGAGATGAGACTCTTAGTGGAATTTGAATCAGCATTCTACAACTTGTCTGGACTCTTAGAAAAGCTCCCTGAAGGGATAAAGAGGAATCTCTGCTATCTGATAAAAGAGAGAGAAGACCACAAGTGCCAGCTATGCGTCTCAGAGTTATCTGAAGAAAGCAATAATAAAACGGAATCAACCCACATGATAAAAGAAGAAGACAACGCATCTGAAGGACACATAATGAAAAAGGAAGACAGCACATCTGAAGCATCTCTCAACATTATTGCATAGTGACGTAAGCGCTTAGGTCATAGAGCACCAACAATGTAGCTGGTGCAAAATAATAAACAATGACGTAAGCAATGACGTCATAAGAAGGGTAAGGATGGGAATTGTCCATCAGACCCAACCATTATAAATAGGTTGCTTAGGCAATTGTACAAGGCATCAGAAAATAGAAAGCAGGAGGCAAAGAGTACTCAAATGCTAGGAGAGCAAGGAGGAAGCTGCCGAGGCGATTCTATGATCTGAAGAAGAATTCCCATTAGGGAAAAATAGTTCTAAACTCCCCTCTGGAGTTAGTATTTACAATCTCCCCTCTGGAGATAAAAACACCTTATGTAAAATATATTAAATAAAGGAAGTTTTTCTCCAGAAAGGTATGTATTCATTCTAAGTCTTTCAATTATGAATTATTTAGAAAGTTTAGAATTAACAGAAGAATCTGATTATTATAGATTAACTGCTTTATTAGATAATGAAAAACAGGCTGTTTTAAAAACAGAATTAAATCTCAAATCAAACGAAAATTTTAATAAACAAAACCTTTTAAAAGAAGTTTTTAATAGAAAAAATATAATATACTATGGAAAAATTCAACTTGAAGCCCCTATAAAGATAAAATCCGCCAATGGAGAACTTGAAATAGCTTTGATAAATGATGAAGAAATAAGTAAACAGATTGAGAAAATTAAGGATCAACAAAAAAGATCTAAAATTGGATGGATTCATATTAGTACTATACAAGTCTTAATCAAATCTACATATATGAAAGGAATTAATTCACCAATAAGCCTAGCAATCTGTGACAAAAGAATTACTGATGACCCAATAGATCAAATAATTGGAATTGTTCATGGAAACTTGGCAAACGTAAATGTTAAATTTAATGCCCATCTGGGATATGCTATACCTTTATCAACTGAAAATCTTGGAAGATCTATAAGTCTGGCTTATAAATTTCACAGAAAGAATTTAATGGAACAAGATGATGAACCATTTTCAATTACATATGCAATAAATTATGCTTTAACAAATAGCCATCATAGTATAATATTTAAAAACAGAGAAAGAATTTATGTCGATGAATTATTTCAGAAAATTGTAAAAACAGAAATACCAAAATATAAAGCTATTGAAAACCCAGTTCTATTATTAAAAGAACCGTCAGGAAAATTAGTTTCATCGAATTTTCAAATAAGAGAATCTAAAATTAATAGCCCTTTAAGTCTATCTAAGTTGAAGATTAAAGAAGAAAATTCTGAAATAAAAGAATTAACAAAAAAGGTCGAAAAATTAAATGAAACCCTAAACACTAAATTATGACAATAAATAAAGAAGAAATATATGTAACTTATCAAGACAAGAAACAAGAGCTCTTTGAAAGAGAAAATCGTTTGAATTATTTACAGTTTTCTGAAATAAATCAAAGAGCATTTGAAACTCTAAAAATAATCTATGACAAGTTAAAAAGAGAAGTTGAAGAGCTAGAAAAATTAATAGAATCTCTAGAAAATAGTAATGAATCAATGATAGAGTTTGCAAAGATTTTAAAATAAATAATGAAGCATAAGAAGATTGAAAAACCAGAAAATAAAATAAAAAGAAAAAGAGCAGAAAAATTAAAAAGTAAAATAAAAGAGTATAAAAGGGAATTAAATGACCTTCAGATCAAAATTGATGACCTTATAATAAAAAGGATAGAAATAAGAATAAATATAAACAAGTTGGAATTAAACTTAAAAAATTTATAAATGCCTGGAAAACCATATTATGACTTAAAAGAATTAAAGCTGTTGAAAGAAAAAATGGAAAATGAAGTTGAAAAATTAAGAAGGTATTTAGAAACAACAGAAAGTGTAGAAATAAAAGAAGTTTTTGAGGATTTAAGAAATTATATTGAAGAAAAAGACAAACAGATAAAAAATTTTATATACAATAATCCATGCAAAAAAGAATATTATAAACTAAAACAAGATTGAAAACTATAAAAATGAAATTACATTATACAAGGACTAGTAAAAAAATGGTATCATATTTTAAAAATGATTGCAAATTTGGTATCAGAGCCAAGTTAACGATTAAGGGTAACACTTTCTCCTTAAGCAACACTTTTAGTGATACACTTTTAAACCAAATAAAAACAAAAATCTGTAAATCTGTACCAAAGTGCATCTGTACACTAGATGGACCCTTTAATTAAATGATAATTTATGCCTAGTATTTTATTCAATTATGGGAATGTTTTAAGATACAAGTTATTACCTGGATCGCAATGCGTATTTTCACTATTTTCCATTCGGCTTGAATTTTGAGAGGGAACGGAATGGGAGTGTTGCAATGTACCCATGTATTAAAGCCTTAACGAAATGATTTTCAGCAATTGACTTGTTCAATCTTATGTTTTCTGTTCATGTTTAATGTCGAAGTGCTTCAAATTTATAGAGAAATCCTTAACGCTATCATTTTTATTCAACTCGCATTCAGTAAAGTTGCGGCAGAATATTAAGAACTAGGACGGCCCAAGTTATATGAGGAAATTTTGGCTACTAATTTTGTAGTTTCTAAAATTATTATTTTGTACACCCTATAAAAAAATAGGGGCACATTCATATAAAAAAATTTTCCTATTATTCATCGTAAGAGGTTAAAAGCTACAATACTAATGACGCGCTTAAATGAATCTCTACCCTCAAATGTTGTTTCCAGCACAGTTCTTCCTTGTTAAGGTACAAGATAGCATTATCTTAAATTTATTTTTGTTCAAACTGAGTAAATTTTAAATCTATACCTAACGTCACCACAAAAAGTCAAAGCTATGACAATTACACTTAGCTTAACTACCAATTCCTAACAAAATCCACCTATAAATTCAATAACATGCCATATATAGTATAATATAAACTTCTAAGTTCTAATTAACATTCATATTGTTTGTTTGAACCATAACATTTGATTCCAAAACAATTTTATTTTAACGTTTCTGTATAACTTATTAATAGTGATAAAATACGAATTTGATTACTTCTATATAACATAAGCATGAACTTAGTTTAATTAAGCAATCTAATGTGGCCAAGCAATGGTAGCTTCATATATATGTGGACAAAGCAAAAACCTACCAAACAATAAATTGTAGTCCTAATTGGTTGAACAACTGCATTTAGAAACAGACCAATCTGTTCAACTTCCAAGAAGAAGCAACTTCCTTATTAGTTTCTTCCCCATTAGACCTTGTTTATGTAGTACACCTTGTTTGTATATATAATTCAATGGTGTTTTGTTATTGTTATTATGTTCCTTAATTTGATATTAATTACCTTAGCTTATAGAAGAATTTAACAATTTTATTTGAGAAAAATGGCTACTAGCAGCATCATCTCAACAATGAAGGATCATGAAGGAGTAGAGATAGTTTATGGCATGGAAGAGTGTCATCGCCACTCGATCGAGCTCTTGGAAGAGCTTGGTTTCCCAAAGGGTGTTCTTCCATTGAAGGACCTTGTGGAGTGTGGCAGAGTCAAGGAAACAGGTTTCGTGTGGATGAAGCTAAAGGCGCCATACGAGCATTACTTTGAGAAGACAAACACAAAGGTGAGCTATGCTGCCGAGGTGACCGGATATGTTGAGAAGCTAAAGATGAAGAAGATGAGTGGGATCAAGAGCAAGCAGATGATGATTTGGGTGCCAATATCTGAGATGAGCATGGAGGATCCTAAAGGGAAGAAGATTACATTTAAGACTCCTATGGGGATAGGAAGGTCTTTTCCTGTTACTTCTTTCATGACTCAAGAGGAAGAGGAGAAGTACCTCCTTGAGTTGAAGGAGAATCAGATTAAAGAAATATAATTGAACTAGCTTGAATTATATGTCATGTTCATGATGATTTATGAATAATTGGCAACTAGATTATGTTGTGGTCTGTTTTTTGTTTGAACTGTTGGATGTGGCATTTACTTATTTCTTGTATAATATATACTTTGTTACAGAAACAAAAGATAAAAAATAAATAAAAAATCAATGTTTTATGATTTCAAATTTACCAAATGCTAGTATTGATTTGGTTATTGTCTGGGGTGTTATGATCAAGTGTTTGATATTATTAGCAACAAAATTGACATGTTTTCATGGAGTAAATACTCAAATTGGTCTTGCAAATTACACTTGCGTTTCAATCTATTCCTCAAAATTTCAATTTACTCATTTTGGTCCTCCAACTTAGCATTCGTGACTCACATTAGTCTTTCAATCTATTCCTCAAAATTTCGATTTACTCATTTTGGTCCTCCAACTTAGCATTCGTGACTCATATTAGTCCTAATCTTGTTTTCGTCACATAAACTGTTAACGTGTTGAGATGGTTTGACCACTGTCACGTTGAACTTCTTACGATGTGTCAATTAAATCTTTTTACCTCACTTTTCTCCTTACAAAAGCCTTTAAAATCCTAATCTTACTTCCACTTAATAAGGTGCCTATTAAAGAAACTAACAATGGACTTATTCATTCAAGAACTTTGCCAAGAAGACTATTTATGCAATATAAAATTTAGTAGAATCATGTGAAAAAGCCTGAACTGTTGCCGTTGTCATTATTATAGGTTCTATGAACAGTTGAGATTTTACTTTATGTTAACACCTAACATTTTATATTATTAGTCATTATAGTCATTGCTTAGCAACCGCATTTTCAGTGATTTTGGTGGCTATAATGCTACTTTAGAGGTAGCAGTAGAGGTAGTTCCCACAATAAAACTAATAAAGAGAATGGAAGAGGACAAACTATTGTTCCATAATAACAAAGAAATAACTCACTGCAATTATAGACAATAATAAGCACTTCTTTTTCTGTTTTTGATGATCTTTTTTTCCCTTGTCATTTTACACAATGCAGCAGCAATACTTCCCTTGCTTCAGGGTCCTCATGAGTGACAAAAACAAAGTATAAGGGCAAGAATAACAATGAAACTGTACACAATAGTGCAAGCAGGGATCTGTTTGCTGTCTCTTGTATTTCATACACAACAATCTATATATTCCTAGCATCTACATTTTTTCTGAGCTATAACAACAAAATAAGTATATAAAACCATTTCAGAGTAACATGCTTTGATGGCCAATGTGGTAATCATAAAACTCATAGTATGCTCAAAAGAATGCAAAAATTGACCCTTCATTAGTATTTCTTCCAATTTGTACAGCCTTCCTGGCTTTACTTCCGTTGGTTACTTCTGCCATTTGGCTTGGAATCTGGATTGTCGCTCTTATCTGTATCAGAAGCCTCCTTCTGACCATCCAGCTCCGCGTTTCCGGCCTGATTTTTTCGGCGTCTTCGGTCCTGAAATGTTGATAAACTTCTTTGAGAAAACACCAATTGCAAATCTTAACATGGAATAACCAAGTGATATCAAAGTAGGTGGTTCAGTCATGACTTTCTTCAAATAAAGAATTTAAATGATGTACCTCTCTAGGTACGGGATATTCCTCTGATTCAAGCATTCGGACAACTTGACTCATTTTCGGTCTTTTCTCAGAATCTGGATCAACACACCTCAACGCAGTCAAAAGGACCCTTTTCAGGGCACTTGTCGATGGCCTGGTCTCAATGTTGGGATCCACCACCTCCTCTGCTCGCCTGTTGCCTACCATCATCTTGAGCCAGTCAACAAGATTTACCTACAAAGTCCAATGATTTTAAGTTGAATAGCAAAAGTTGTCGAGTACTTAGGGAAATTTCGATGGTTATTTTTCATATTTAGAGTTCAAGTGAAGCTATGCATTGACGAAGATAATGTAAGTTTCTTAACTCTCATATGATGCTACCACAAAAAAATAAAAAACAAAAAGAAACATGATATGCATGCACGACTCACCTCAGCTGCTGGTCGGCTATAATCCACTGGGTCTCTTCCAGTTATTGCTTCGAGGAGCAATACCCCGAAGCTATAAACATCACTCTTCTCATTCAATAAGCCAGAATTGGCATATTCAGGAGCTACATATCTGAAAAATGCAAATCAGGCATAAAATGGAGGAAAATATGTTAGTCAACAATAACCTAAAAGATTAAGTTCATTCACAATTTGTAATGTACAACATAAAAAGGTACAAATGGGAAATGAGAAGGAAATTTACTTTTGAAACATAAAACAAGTCCTAAATTGTTAGAGAAACATCTTACCCGAAAGTTCCCATTACTCGAGTTGTAATATGACTTTTTCCAGCACCAAGTAACTTAGCCAGCCCAAAGTCGGATATTTTGGCATTGAAATCATCATCAATTAAAATATTGCTTGACTTAATATCTCGATGTACTACTTTTGGTTCGATTGCCTCGTGCAAGTAAGCCAACCTGCAATATGATCAAGATCCATAAGTCGAAAGAAAGACCCAGATCAAGTAGTGAATGTTTTTTATGTCTAAAAGAGCATACGCTTTAGCTGTTCCAAGAAGAATTTTAATCCGAGCATCCCAAGTGAGAAAACCATACTGCCGCATGGCTCCATGAAGCCATTGCTCTAAATTGCCGTTGTTAACATACTCATAAACTAACAACCTGAAATTCGCAGAGAAGCACTAAGGGTTAAAATAGAAATGTTCCCATATGCAGCTTCATTTTCAACCATGAATGCCGTTTACCAAGAAATTTCATGCAACAAAATGTTCCAGTAATTAATAGAAGTATTAAATATTCATTTTTTATGGTCAGATCCATATAAAAGCAGCCATCAAAAGTCAAACACAAATGGATACAAGTTAAAAAAAAGATAATAATAATTATGCAGTTACCATTTTGTAATGACTCATTTATCTCCATATAATAATGATAATAACAAAAGTGGAGATCTTGATGTTTAATTAAATGGAATGCAGAACAAAACAATTTGATACCTGTGAGTGCCTTCAATGCAATAACCTAGAAGTCTGACTAAGTTCTTGTGCCGCACATGACCAATAGCCTCAACTTCCACCCTAAATTCCTTCTCGGCTTGTCCTCTGCATCAGGTGAGACGATAGTGTTAGTTAAACTAGCTGCATACACACATCCTAGTAAAACAAGACAAGAAAGATTCCATAAAACCAATTTTGAAATTGAACATACAAATAGCCAAAAAAACTGATAATCTAATTCAAAAATCTTACAGATTATTGAGGAGCTTCTTAACAGCCACAGGACTCCCATTGATTAACTTGCCTTGATAAACAACTCCATATCCCCCTTCACCGATAACATTGTCTTTCGAAAACCTGTTCGTTGCAACTTCTAGGTCCCTTAATGTAAACCAGTGCCCCCAGCCAAGGTGAGAGAACTCAGGCAGACCAGATAAAGGTGAAGCTGAAGAAATTCTATAAGCAGAAACAGACTTGGCTCCGCTTTCTTCTCCTGATTGGGAACCACCTGTGTCTTTCTCGGCATGGATAAATGAACCTGAGTGACTGCTATTATCCCCATTCTTTGTTTGGATCAATACCTTTTCAGAGTCCCTGTCACTAAATTTGTCATACAGACTCATAAAAGCACCACTTTGGGGTTGATTATTTGCCGAAGCTTGATCAACTCTAATCTCTTTGATCTCATCCGAAACAGATAACATGCGACTAAGGGGAATCATTCCATTGACTCTTCTGGATTTCTTTCTTGATGTGAGACATATCGATAGCACTACGAGAATGATTACAATGAACAACCCAACTAGTATCCCCATTAGTTCCCATGCCTTCAAACCAAAAACAAACGTTTTCTTGGACAGCCCTGAACTCAGATCAGATGCCATTTATTGTTGCCAATATATCTGTAGAACCCAGTGTTAAATATAAGAATGCACTTCAATGCAAATAACCAAACCAAGCATTAACATCTTATGGTACTGAGTTCCTCACAAGTCACACCATACATGGAAACATGTTCAAAAAAGAAAATCACACATCTAAATTGTTTAACACCTTTTCCACATGGAAATAGATGGAAAAGGTCCGTTCCTCTTACTGAATATTTGACTCGGTACGTGTAAAAATCAAGCAAATATGAACCAGAACAGTGTAAAAAATTAAAATGCAGCTCTATTGCTTCAAAAGTTTTTTGAAAATATAAATCTTTAAGAGGCCAAAAGAGCATTAAAAAATGTTTAAAATCATATTTGAAAACCGAATTCAGGAGGAAATCTAACACTATTAAGTTTCTATCAGGAAAAATGAGGTCAAAAATAAAAGTTCAAATTTGTTATTAAAAAAAAGAAACAAATGATTAAGGCAGAGTCATGTGTTAACATCTCTGAGATTTTTCCAGCAACTAAGCAGAGAATCAAAAAGAAAAATGGCATATAAGCGAGAGGAGAAAGTGAATACCTTTCCAGAACCCAATTACTGAAATCCTTCACAGAATTCTCAAAAAAGCTAGAATACTAGATCTCTTGTGCACCCAAAAATACCCTCTTGGATATGAACCCGTTGGCACATTCCCATCTCAACCCCATTACTCAAAATGTGACTTTGAATTCTGGGTTCTCTCAATTGTGCAAATGGGTCTCAGCTTCCAACCTCAAAAATGGAGCTTTTTCAATTCTAAGAGCAGCACCATTGCCCCCTCCCTCCTCACACAAAAAGATGAACCCTTTTTAGCCTTTTTGTGAAGTTGTTGTTGGAGGGAATTGGAGAGCACAAGAGGCACATGAAATTCTGAGAATGAAGAGGGAAATTGGTGTTGGTGGGGTTAATAACAAGGCATGGAATTATCAGTGGTAGGTGATGGGAAGTGACATGAGAAGAAGCGAAAGGAATGAATGAATCACTCCCTCACATTACATTACAGTAAAAAATAAGCATCAAAAATCCAAACTTTCTTTGCTGTTTCTTCAAATTTCTTCCCTCCCCCACACACCACCCTTTTTAATCTCTTTCAATTTTCCCTGCATGTTTTCTTTCCTTTTTCTATTTTTTTTTTTAAGAAAAAGAAAAGAAATTATTAATTAAATAAAATAAAATTCCACTTCCAATTCTTTTTATATTCCCATGATTATTTGTGCAGACTGTGACAGATAAACAGATGCTTAAGACTTAAATGGTAGTATTTGACATTAATAATAAATACATCAGTACAATAATATACAATTGTGGAAATGGAAAAAGATACTGTATTAAATTTTTATTTAAAAAAGTACTACTAAATTCTAATTTTATTAATAATTAATTTACCTTGGTCTTTTTCTATATTTCATTTTTGCAAGTCAGCCATCAATTTTAAAATATCAACAGCGTAATTATTATTGCACATTGAGACAAGTAAACAATGGGTTTATTGAATTAAATTGAAAATAATGGTCTAGACTTTATAGTACTGATTTGTGAAAGAAAATAATAATTAAAAATTAATAAAATAATTGAAAAAATACTTTGAAAAGGTCAAGTGAACAGACTGCACAACGAATAAGCCCAAAGTCATATTTTTTTTTCTCCAATTTCCATATACCTTGAATTGCGTAAATTACTAAATTTCATTTTAATCCAAGTATATTTATTATTTAATGGGACTTTGTTTTGTTATCTCATTCAGTAAGCTGGATAGTCAAGGAAACAGACTGGACACCATATCAATTTTCTCATTGGTCCATTATACCCTTCTTCCATATTTCATTTTCCAATTGTGTCATTTGTGATTGTGATAGGGAAAATAAAACATGTCACTACTACTATCTTTCTTTCTTGCATCCCAATTAGGCTATATGCATATAATGAAAATTTTTGAAAACTCAATTGAGTCAATTCCAATCCAATTTTCACTTTTCAACCTTTCCAATTGTTTAAAGAGAAAACTGTAGCTAATTGTTTTTCTGAATCAAATATTTAATCAACACCATGCCAATAAGGTATGAAGGTGCTGTATAAGGTGTGTTAATAAAATATTGTAGAAGAATTTCTTCATTTGCTATGTTATGAGCAATCTTTGAATGAGCGAAAGGGAAAAGACTGTCCCATATTGAAACTTAAATAAATGGTTATCTTAGAAAATTTTAGGGTAAAACACATACATTTTTTTTTATTAAAGATAGGAGATTCGAACCCACAACATTTTAATTAAGTATGGGGAGATTATGCCATTTGAACTATAACTCATTGGGATAAAACACATACTTAAACTAAAACAATGTCAATATTACATGAATTTTTTAAAACAAATAATGTTATGTGGATGTCTTCAATCATACTTTTATATAAATCGAATTAAAGAAATTTAAATTATACATTATAATACTAAATTGAAACAAGTGTGTTCGAATTACATGGAAACATTGTAAATCGATATAATTAGCTTTGATTTGCATGTGAATTCACTCATGGTATTATGACACATAATAATTCGATACTACTTTATTCGATTTAGCCATGGTATTGTATCCCATGGTAAATTGAATAATATAGATTTGTATTATATCACATAGTAATTCAAATGAACTCAATTCAATTTAGTAGTGGTGTCGTGCTCATAGTAAATCGACAAAAGTAAATTCAATTTAGCATAGATTTTCCTATATATAGAATTTGAATTCATTTGTTTCGACTTACATTTCATCATACTAAATCCCTCCAAAACGAAAAATCCAGAGTAATTTTGGAAATCTATACTAGAAGATTCAAACTGCGGAAATAGAAGACGACCCGAATAGAATCTATTGGTTGGACGGAGTCACCCATGTTGCTGGTAACGTCCATGAAGAGGTTAGTGAATGAAATTTAACATTGTGCAACTGTTGCCAAACTCCTTACACTTCTATAGTACTTGTGATGATCGAATTCTAACACTCTGTAGTCAACCCCACGGCAGATGTTATAAGTCTTCACGCTTAAGACGACCTCTTCTTTATCCCCAAACTGTTGATCAACTTAAAACTCAGCTAGTCTTTTTGTATCTTGTGTATCTCTGGCCCCAAATCCAACAGGTACGCCAGGTACCCCCTACTGTATCATGGTATCCAAGTCCAAAATTAAAAATTACAGGAGTACTGCTGAGTTCCTGAACTAGCTGCTCCACTACCCCCAACTGGATTACTCCTCGCTATGTCATCATCACTATCATCAGCAATCGTGGCGAGTTCCACATCATCATCATCATCATCATCATCATCATCATCATCATCATCATCATCATCATCATCATCATCATCATCATCATCTCGCAATACATCCTCCAAACCATCCAGGGCTCCACCCTATCCGAAAACCGGGACCGTAGCAAGAGTACCAGCCATCACAATTGCAAGCTCACCAAAGGGCCGAGTATCACCTATTTCTCCGTCACAATTGCTGTGTAGATCAGCTGCGAAGGACAGAGACACAACTAAAACTGTCTCAGGTGCAATCACGAGCACAGATGATGAGGCACCAAGAGGTATTAAACTAGAGTAGGCTGGCATTGCTGAAGGTTGAGAATTCCAGTTCAAACCTCCTGAACTACATACCACATCTATAAGCTTGGCCAATAGCTCAGGGGTCCTCACTTCGGGAAACTAACGACGACAATGAAACAGAACTTGCAAATCTTCGTCACTGCCTATGACGAATGAATTGTACTTCACATCATCCAGCAACATGAAAATCAGAATTCTATAAAATAACTTATCCACCCGTTTCACGCCTTGCATCTCCAGTTTTTAGATTATAGTATTCTGAAACTCGGTAAAACTCGTTGAAGGTTTGAGAAAAATACTAAGCGAATTCTTATCAGTAAATTTAATTCCAAATTGCGTTTTTTTCTTAATTGACCCTCTATAATGCATCAGAACTAAAAAAACTATCATTACTAGTCATTGTGAGTCTCACTATAATGAGAAATTCGATTTATATATATAGCTCAATGCATACTAATTCGAACATAATGGATTCGATTTACCATTAGCCATGCAACTATTGAGCATAAATCAAATTTGTTACATTCAAATTACTAAGGGAATGTAAATCGAAATGACTTAATTCAATTTAGTAGTGTACCATGTAATTCGAGTTATACTGATTTGATTTAGTAATACGAGGACAAATTCGAATTTCATGAATTTGATTTATACTTAAATCCAAATTTCCATGTAATTCGAACACACTTGTTTCGATTTAGTTCTATAATATATAATTCGAATTCTTTTAATTCGATTTATATAAAAGTATGATTGAAGACATCTACGTAATATTATTTATTTTGAGAGATTCATGTAATATTAACATTGCTTTAGTTTATGTACATTTTGTTAGAAACAAGAGACTAAAGTGGAGAAAGCATTTGTGTATTATTGAGTGTGTTCAAATTATCTTAAATGATACAATATAAAAGGGTATTTATAGATGGTAAAAGAATCGTAATAATAAAGACGTAATATTCTATAATAAATATTCATATATACTAAATAATTCTAATAAATGCTAATTGATCCTAATATATTCTGACATCCCCCTCAAACTCAAGTTACATATTTAAAACAACCAAATAAAAAAATGCATAAACTAATAGAACGGGTGCAGACAAAACTGTCGAAAAGAAGCGCAAATGGAATTGCTGCTGTCTGAAAGAAGCGTAGACAGAACTGCCGCTGTCTAAAGGAAGCGCAGACGGAACTGCCGCTGTCTGAAGGAAGCGCAGACGGAACTGCCGCTGTCTAAAAAGGAAACGCAAACGAAATTGCCACAAAGAAACGCAGACGGAACTGCAACAAGAAAACATAGACGGAACTGCCGGAAGAATGGTCAACTGCTGAAAAGATGGCAAACTGCCGGAAAACTGCTAAAAATATGACAAAGTGTAAAGAGATGACAAACTATCGGAAGGTGATGAAAAATATATAGTTTCTCCATGAGAATAAGTAAGTAGTGAATGAACTAATTGGTTAGGTGAAAAAGTATCAAAGCATTGGCAAAAGAGAAGGAAAAAAATAGCATGAAAGAAAAATATGAAAAACACGGTGATTTCACTAGAAGAAAAACAACTTATCCTCTTCAAGAAAGATACCGTAACTATGATACCATGTTAAAAAAGGTAGAGAGTAGTAGAGAAAAAAAATTATGTATATTCAAGTTATGTAAAATAATATAATATAAAAAAATATTTATAAGTGCTAAGAGATTATAATAATAAAAATGTAATATTCTATGATAAATATTTAAAAATACTAAATAATTCTAATAAATACTAATTTATCATAATATATTCTGGCATGTTTTTTTTCCAAAATTTTAACTAGAGGATACACTTTCATATATACAAGGAGCTTTTAAATATTCATAAAGCACTACTTGTACTATACTCATTGATATTTTGATATTTGAGGTTACACAATTATTCTTCACCACAATCCCCATAGAAAAAATTAGTTATCATTATTAATTTTAGCTGATTTTCTTAAATTATTTTTTAATTTTTATATTTAATATCTTTTTATATCTTTTCCTTTTTTCTTCCTAATATCACAACTTTAATCCCTTTAAACTATAAATGTTAAATTTTAATTCTAAATCTAAATCTTAAACTCTAATTTTTAAATTCTAAATCTTAATTCAAATTCTAAATTTTCCAAAATGAGAGGATTTAAAAAAATTATAATCAAAGAAACGTTAGTTAATATGAAATAATTAAAAGCTAATTTTATATATTTAATCATCATTAAAATACTATGTTTTAATGTTTAATTAGTAGGGATCATATTTAGATGGTATACCGTTATTGAATTTCTTCTGTCCACACAGTATATGGAGGAATGATATGATTGGTTTGAAAGGGCAAAGCACCAGGTTGCATACATACAATGCATTTGCCATGTTAAGTTTTAGGCCATGTATGTATGTGGTCCCATACCATGTTATTTCTTTAAGGAAAATTGTTGAGGTGATGTGGGTTAAGCACTTTTAGATCAGAGCAGCACAAAAATATTATCTATACACAAAAAATTAACCATTATATATATATATATATATATATATATATATATATATATATATATATATATTATTGATGAGTGACTAATTTAATAACTAATTTAGTAATTAATTTTGAGTGAAATAATTAGAGAAGCAATGGTCAAATGCAATTCCGTGTGATTCTCTGACTCGGAAAGATGTTCACCCTTCTTGCAATACTCTCTCAATTGCACTTAGTTTCAAAGGCATATAAGATATTAGATTTCATTGCTTCACATCTCAGTTACATAGATATAGAGAGGTAATTCTTTTATTGATTTAATTAAGTGATTACAAAGTTATCATGCATTATTATATTAAAGAATGGCTTCTTGATATGTATATAATAATCTTTTTCATATGACTCTGTTGTTTGTTGTGTCATTTATTATGCATAAAGGGAAAGTATCCAATGCAAAAATACAAAGGAAGCCTATTTCATTATAGCAATCAACTACCTATTATAATAAGTGTTATACTCCTCATATGTTTCTTGTGATTTTATACTAGTTTATTTTATTTTATTTATATAAAAAATTAAAAACTATCTGAATGAATTAGAATAAGCATTGTCCAGTTAAAAGAAACACATGCGATTGGATATTGTGATTTAGTAAGAAATAAGAGACAAGAGAGTAGAGACATGTCTCTTTTGTACAAGAATAATTATGTGCTGCTTGCAAAACAGATCTTGCAGTCTAAACAGAGCACAAATTATTTTTTGTTTTTGTTTATTGATTCTGTGTTTTTTTTTTTTTTCTTTAGGATGAGTTAAGACAATTCTTAATTCTAAGTATTATTACAATATTACAAACTCATACATTATACGTACAACACTTCTAAAAATTTCTATCTACTACTGATCTCAATTGCCGCCAAAGTCTCGACCACACTGATTTTATGCTTTAGTAATCATGCGGTGTTTCTCTTCTCTTCATCAATTGAAATGGTCCCCCTAAGAGAAAAAAAAAATTAGAGAAATTAAACATATCACTAGGTGGTAAATATCAACCTTAATTTCTTCATATAAAGACTAAAGTTGAATAAAGTGAGAGATTAGGTAGACTTAAGAAAGGTGTAATAGTAAAGAATCCGAACATGGTTGAGATAAATTAGAAATACTTTTAAAAAAATATTAGAGAATTATCAAAATTTAATAATTTTTGTCATTAATTAATCATTATATGTGTACATATATCACAAAAGAATGAGGTAGGAGATGTGATTTTTAAAGTTATAGAATTTAAGAAATTAGAGGCACCGATTTCTTTTTTGGTTGTACAATGGCATCCAAAAACAATCATATCTATCAATTTATATTGTTCAACTTAAAAAAAAGATTGTTTGATTTGTGATTTTGAAAATTAAAAAAATTTTAATATTGAAATCAGACTCTTTGATTTTTATCTTTAAAAATAAAAAAAAATTAACAATTAAAATCAGACTATCTGATTTATAATTTGTCTTTCCTCTTTAAACAAATCAGATGGTCCGATTTAATTATTATCAATTAAAAAAATAACTCCGTATAAAAAAACTTAAACTTCTAATAACAACATACTACATATATTTAATCTATATGAAAAAAATAACCCTCAGAATTAAGGTATATTTTCTAAAAAATGTTAATAAATTACATACTAAAATAAATTTTCAACAAAGTAAATTAAGTCACGTTCTTAAATATGAGACAACTTTTATGAGGTATACCAATTTTTTTTTTAATCTTTTAATTTGCTTTCTTTCTCCATATAGAAAAGAAAAGGAGAGCGCATTATATGTTCATAGTAGATGGGAAGCATTATACAATTATTTGCTGAGATTGGTAAATATTTATTGATCAGAAGTTGATAAATTACAAAGCAAGAGTCTTCTTTTGACCAGACACATTCCTAAATAAAGCTATAGAAGCTGATGATCTGGACACACACATAAATAATTAAGGGTTGCCAAGTTTATGCCTCTGCATAATTAGCATTCTTTTTATTAATATAATGTGTTGTGTTACCTGGATGCACTGCCATATTGTTGACAACATATCCTAAACTTTTTTTTTTTTTGTCATTGCAATTATAAACACCAGAATCGAATAATCATAGGAATGAACCTGCACAGGAATTGTTTTGCAAAGAAGGGTAAATTACAAAAATAGTATTATGGAATTATAAATTTGTCCCTTTTTTTTAATAAACATAGTTTTAATTTTTAATTTTATGTAATATCTTGCATAGTGACTTAGTAGTAAAGAGATGCATAACAAAATCATGGCACGTCCTGCTAAGATTTAGTATTATGGCTAATCCCTTGCATTACAGTGTTAAAAACCAGCAAAAAGATGTAGGCTATAATATTAAATATTGAAAGGGTGCCACAATGTAGCTGTGGATTCTTCTAGTACTAAACTATAGGTAACCAACAAGATTTTTGAACAATATGTAAACAATATGAATAATAGGGTTAAAAAAGTAAATTTAATTAGTAGCATTAAATTAGGGTGTAGTGTATTTTTATTTGATTGGTGGTTGTTCATGTTGTTCAAAATTTTCATTGTTCTCCTAGCACTCTCCATTGTTAAAAGGTGCAAGATATTACGTGAAAATTTTAAAATCATGTACTCTGTAATGATTTATATATAAAAAAGATAAATTTGTAATAAAAGTTGGTGTAAGATAATCCAATAATAAAAGATTTTATTTTATTTTATTTTGATGAAAAAACATCAGAAAATTTATGTTACTAATAAAAATAATCGCAAAAGATTAGAAAAAATTTACAATTATAACAAACAACTTTTATATTTGACAAATAATTTATACATTTGACTCAAATTTGTATAAGGATATTTGAATAACTATTTAAAAAGTGTATATAAAAAATCAAAGTAAAATACTCAATCTCTAGACTTTTTTTTTCTTATTTTCCAAAATTAGTTTTGGTTGTTCACAAAATAAATCGTGAAAAAAAACACTTCGGTAAAATTACTAATTTTATAGACAATTTTTTTTAATCATTCCTGTAAAAAATTATATCAAAATTCATTATTAAAATTTTTTGATAATATATATTCAGTATCTGATTATTTTTATTAGTTTTTAAATTTTAAAAAATTTATTTATATTATATCTTTGGAAAATATTTTTTTCAACTATATAAAATTATTGGATATTAGTAGTTTACCTTACAAATAAATCAAACTTTAATTACAAAAATACTATTAGGGTCCGTAATTGCATTTTTTTCTCATCAATATTAATGTCTGGTACACTAAAAGATGTATATCCAAAAAGAAAGGCACTTTAAAACATTTAAAATATATAATCCAGATTTAATTAGTCAGAAGCAACTCAAAATAAATAAATGGATTTTATTTATTTATTTATTGAAAAAGTTTTTTCTTTGATCGAAGAGGGCATCTTAGAATCTGAAAAAGCATATTTATTGTTTAGAACATAATCGTTTTGGACTATAATGATAAATTAATAATGTTGATAAAATGAGCAAATTAAAGCAGCAATTAAAGTTAAAGAGAAAAAGAGAAATTATTCTCAAATAGAAAATTAATTAGTTTTCTTTTCATTTTTGTGAATTGGGTAGCATATCCTTAGAGATAACATAAACAAAAAGCAAAGGCTTGTCTTCTGCCGACAATTGCTGGTACATAAGTTTTTGCAACAAAGTGAAATCAGAGTCAAACCTTCAAAGACATTTGCCTTCTATACTTAGATTTTTTTTTTTCTCTAGCATTATAGATTCGGTTACATGACCAAGTGACTAACAACACAATCCAACTTTGTAGTTTATTTGATTAATCTGTCATACACACAAAATAAAATAAGTAATAAGTAAAACAATGTAAATTCATTATCTTTTACCAAAGACAATAAGTAAAACAATACAATTTTTTTAATTATTCTCTAATGATATTATTGGTTTGTCTTAATGATCCGCTTTTGAAGGGGTCCTCGGTCCCCTTATGTTTATTGAACAAATGCTTGTGGGACCCAACACCCAAAGCCTTAAAAAAGTTAAGTGTGCTTCATGCATTATAAAGTCAACAAAGTTCAATATACCAACATCACATAATAAACATGCATTTTGACAAAATACAACACAATCAAGACTCTTCAACGTATAAACATTATACCTTCAAATCAATGCGCTTTTGTAAATCGGATTAAGTTTCGACTCTACCCGGCTCTAAGTTAAATAACTCCTTAAAGATCATATTTTAATTGACATCATTTACACAATATTCTGTTATTTTAATACTGATATGATTTTTTTTGGTAAAATTTAATTATTCGGTTGATTCCTATAATTTTATTAAATTTATAATTAACTCCGCTTATGTTACATTTGCAGTACATAGCCGGTCTCAAGCCCGGATAAAGGAGGAGGGTTGTGTTAGGTCTTCGACAACCAATATAAAAATATAGTCGAACCCCCATGACATGAATTAAGGACATTATTGCGCTAAAACTAGGTTGTTGCCCGGAAGCAACGTGCTGTATGGCTCGAGTACAGTGTCAAAACAAGAGCCGTTGCATCGGTGTCTGGATGTAGTGTTAAATGAGCAAGGGTTCTCGCGTTTTCGTGAACGGACGAGGGTAAATAAGCTAGTTCACAAAGTAAAAGGTAAGGGTCGAAGCGACAGAAGGTTGAGATTTGGGATATGGAACATAGGCACTCTAACAGGAAAGTCCATGGAGGTGGTGGACACCATGACAAGGAGGAAGATTAATATTATGTGTCTATAAGAAACAAAATGGGTTGGTGCAAAGGCTAGGGAGTTGGATACTTCTGGTTTCAAACTTTGGTATACAGGAAAGGTGAAGAATAGGAATGGGGTTGGAATAATTGTGGATAAGCAGTGGAAGAAGGACGTAGTGGATGTCAAGAGGGTGGGAGATCGGATCATCTCTATCAAACTTGTGGTGGAGGGAGGTGTTTTCCATGTGATTAGCGCCTATGCACCGCAAGTGGGTTCGGACGAACAACACAAGATAAGGTTTTGGGAGGATCTAGAGAGTTTGGTTCAAGGCATACCTTTGGGAGATAAGATTTTCTTAGGAGGAGATTTAAATGGCCATGTTGGGAGAGAAGTGACTGGATATGGGAGCATTCACGGAGGCCATGGTTTCGGGGTGATCAATGCCAAGGGTAAAACTATTTTGGACTTTTCCTCAACCTTTGATCTTCTTATCGCAAATACATGTTTTAAAAAGAGAGACGAACATCTTATAACCTATAAGAGTAGCATGACAAGTTCTCAAATCGATTTCTTCTTGTTGAGGAGAGTCGACCGGAAATTTTGCATTAACTGTAAAATTATCTCGGGAGAGAGTTTGACAACACAACATAGGGTGCTCGTCATGAATTTTCGCGTTGAGCAAAAGTTGAGGAAAAGACATCATACGAAGAACCCAAGGACGAGGTGGTGGCGGATGAAAGGTGAGGAACAAAGAAGCTTCCTAAGACGGGTAGGAGAATAGGCAAAGTGGAATGGGAACAGAAGTGCGAAAGAGATGTGGAGGGAGATGGCAGAAGTTATTAGAAGAACAGCAAAAGAAAGTTTTGGTGAATCTAAAGGAACAGGACCAAGAGACAAGGAGTCCTGGTGGTGGAATGCGAGTATACAAGAAAAGATAAAGATAAAAAGGGAGTGCTTTAAAGAGTGGTCTTTATGCCGCAATGCAGATAACTAGGAAAAATATAAGGTGGCTAAGAAAGAGACAAAAGTGGCTGTAAGTAAAGCAAGAACAAGAGCATATGAGGGTCTCTACCAGTCTTTGGGCACGAAAGAAGGAGAAAAAGGTATATATAGAATCGCAAAGAGCCAGGAAAGAAGAACGAGAGATTTGGATCAGGTTAAGTGCATAAAGGATAAGGATGGATAGGTGTTGGCTCAAGAGGAGAAGATTAATTAAAGGTGGAAGAGCTACTTTTACAAGTTATTTAATGAGGGACAGAAGACTCTTTCGAGCCTTGGTCGATTATGCACAAGGGAAGAAGATCAAAACTTTGACTACTATTGAAGGATTCGAGACTTTGAGGTAAAAGAGGCTCTAAAGCAGATGAAAAATGGCAGGGCAGTAGGACCTGATAATATCCCGATTGAGGTTTGGAAGGGTCTTGGAGAAAAAGGCGTCAACTGGTTAACCAAACTTTTTAATGAGATTTTAAGGTCAAAGAAGATGCCTGACGAGTGGAGAAAGAGCACCTTGGTACCTATCTACAAGAATAAGGGGGATATACAAAGTTGCAGAAACTATAGAGGGATTAAGCTTATGAGTCATACTATGAAACTATGGGAAAGGGTGATAGAACGGAGGTTGAGAAAAGAGACACAAGTAACAGAGAACCAATTTGGATTTATGCCAGGCAGATCTACCACTGAAGCGATATACCTATTAAGAAGGATGATGGAGAGTTATCGTAGTAATAAAAGGGATCTACATATGGTGTTTATTGATTTGGAAAAAGCGTATGATAGGATACCAAATGAGGTCTTATGGAAGGTTTTAGAAAAGAGGAGAGTAAGGATCGCATATATTCAGGCAATTAAAGACATGTATGATGGGGCCACAACTAGTGTGAAGACTCAAGGTGGTGTGACAGAGAAATTTCCTATTGGTATAGGATTACACCAGGGATCATCCTTAAGTCCATACCTTTTCACATTAGTCTTGGAAGTACTCACAGAGCACATCCAAGAGTCTGTGCCATGGTGCATGCTTTTTGCCGATGATATCGTCCTTATGGGAGAGTCAAGGGAAGACCTAAATAAGAAGTTGGAGTTATGGAGAGAAGCTCTAGAAGTGTATGGTCTGCGCATAAGCCGTAGCAAGACGGAATATATGGAATGTAAGTGTTTGAGAAGGAAAAACCTCAATATAGAAGTGAAGATTGGAGAAAATATCCTACGAAAAGTTAAAAGTTTTAAGTATTTTGGGTGCATCATACATGATAATGGAGAGATTGAACAGGATGTAAATCATAGGATCCAAGCAGGTTGGTCAAAATGGCGGAGTGCATCTGGTTTTATATGCGACAAAAAAGTGCCTTTAAAACTTAAAGGTAAATTCTATCGCACCGCTATAAGACCGGCTATGCTTTATGATACGGAGTGTTGGGCGGCTAAAGGGGAGCACGAACATAAGCTGAGTGTGGCAGAGATGAAGATGTTGAGATAGATGAGTGGTCATACGCGATTGGATAAAATAAGGAATGAAGATATAAGGGAGAGAGTTGGAGTAGATTGGAGAAAATATCCTACGAAAAGTTAAAAGTTTTAAGTATTTTGGGTGCATCATACATGATAATGGAGAGATTGAACATGATGTAAATCATAGGATCCAAGCAGGTTGGTCAAAATGGCGGAGTGCATCTGGTTTTATATGCGACAAAAAAGTGCCTTTAAAACTTAAAGGTAAATTCTATCGCACCGCTATAAGACCGGCTATGCTTTATGATACGGAGTGTTGGGCGGCTAAAGGGGAGCACGAACATAAGCTGAGTGTGGCAGAGATGAAGATGTTGAGATAGATGAGTGGTCATACGCGATTGGATAAAATAAGGAATGAAGATATAAGGGAGAGAGTTGGAGTAGCACCCATTGTGGAAAAGATGGTTGAATCACGTCTCAGGTGGTTTGGACATGTGAGAAGAAGACCGATAGAACATCCAGTCAGGAGGGTGGATGAGATGGAAGATGGACAAAGGGCGAAAGGCAGAGGAAGACCTAAGAAGACCATCCATGAGGTGGTCAAACGAGATCTACATGTAAACGGTCTCTCTGTAGACATGATACATGACAGAGCACAATGGCGTCGTTTGATTCATGTAGCCGACCCCACTTAGTGGGATAAGGCTTTGTTGTTGTTGTTGTTGTTATTTTTAATTTTATAATTAAGTCATTATTAGTATAAAAAATATTAGAATTAATAAAATATTCTTTTACAAATTAAAAATATCCATAATTAAAAATTTAATTAGATATTTGATTACATAGTTTTTGAAAAAAAATATTATATTAATTTTATCCTTTTTGATACGAAAAGAACCTATTTACAAAATTAAAAATAATGTAGGGATCTAATTAAAAGAAAAAATATAAAGAATTAATTACAAATTTAGCAAAACTATAAAAACATCTCCAATAGAATATTTTTAGAGTATCACTTTTAATACTTTTAAGAAGTGAATTGATTTAAAATCGAAATCTGCTTTAGAATTGATTTATGAGACAAGACTCTTGAGTTAAGAAATTAACTAATGAGTTTTGATTATTTTGGTTGAAGCGATGCAAGCCACAAATCAATTCAACAGCCCAATTAGACAAAATTAGAACAAAGCTGGTGGGTTGATAATACAAGCAAATCCTAAAAGGAAACAAAGCTGAGAAATCAAAACGGGTTGCCAAATGAATTGATCCAATCCAAACCCGTTAGCAAAGCAAACCCCTCCCATGTGCTTTCACCAAAAACAATGTACACTTTCTCCCTCTTGGTCAGAGAAATCAAAAAAAGAAAGAGAGAACTTCTTCCCTAAACTATTCACCAAAGAAGCAAGAAAGAGAAGGTTAAGCAAATGGTAGAAGTCTAATCACCCACATCAATCTGTATCAAGAAGAGGTAAGAAGTTAAAGGTGATTTTATTTCCTTCTATATGCATCTTATTTTCTTCTCTTCTTCCTAACTCTCTGCCAGTCCGAAAATGGGATACAAAGGAAAGTTGATTTCTGTTATAAACTGCTATGTATCTACCGTCACAAGTGTGTCTTGGGGACCAAGTAGTTTTTTAATGGCCAAAATATGGGTTTACCATTGAGGATATCTGTTTTCTGCTTTCTTATAGTTTTCGGTCAACAAGAGAAAGTCAGACCCAAAGTGTCTATTCTGAGGATTAATGGGAAAAAGTGAGATGGTGGGTTGGTGAAGCACAAGGCTCAAGAAGTTGACCTTGGGAGAGAAACCCAACAACATGCAAGGAGATAAAAGAAGATTTCTGTTCATTTAGAAAGTAAGGAGAGATAACCCAGAGTATTGAGGTTTTGTTCTGAGAAGAAGCTCTCTGAAAAAGTTCATCTACTTGGACAGTGCTTTCTTTCAAAGGAGCATTCTGCCAAAAATGAAGAACTGAATCAGAGACATGCAAATCTGGTTTATCACATAGCAAAAAGGCTGTTGAAGAGTCAATCTCCTTCATGTTTTATAGATTGTATTTTACTTTTCAATATTTATCTTTCTGTAATTTCTTGAGTGAAAAGGCATATTGAGAGAGCTCAAGTAAAAGCCAATGAGTGGAAAGAAGATGAGTGATACACTTGAGAGAAAAGCCTAGAGTTATTTCAGATTTCTTTAGGTAAGTCTGTGTCTTGTTTCTTGTACCTGTGAGGTATCCCTTTCTTAGTTGGGTTAGCACTAAGAGTGAAAAGTTAAGTATTAGCATAGCCAAAGTCAAGTTAGGTTAGAACTTGAGTGTGAAAGGATTGTGTCAATCCTATGGAATTGGTGTATGTAATACTTTAACTATAGTGGAAATTCCACCACTGTTGTGGTGGAGACTGGATATAGGTTGCATAGCACAAGGCAACCGAACCAGGATACATGAGGGTGTTAGCTTTTCTCTTCTCTATTCTGTCCTGTTTTCTGATATTCATGAGACAAAATGAAATTGTCTCATAAATTTTCCGCTGCTGAGTTCAAACAGATTTAAAGAGCAAATCAGTTTTAAAGAGTTAAGTTTATTAACACAAAAGAAGGTCATAGATTCAACCCCTTCTCTAAGTCTTCTACAACCTTCAACTGGTATCATCTTGAAAATACGGTATCACCTTGATAGAGAACTAATAAAATTTTGCCACTCGTATAATTATGTTAATAAAATAATTTAAAATAATATAAAATTATAATTGAATTAATACTAAGCATTGGAAGAATAAATTTTATTTTTAATTTTAAATTATTATTATTTATAATATATATCCTACAAATAATTTTATAAAATCTAAAATTAAATAAAAATTAAAACTACCATTAAAAATATTCTAAGAACTAACAGAATAATTAATTTTTTTTAATATATATGGTCAAATATCTTTATGTTTTGTTTCTTCTAGAATAAACTTGTAACTTTAATTTGTTGTTAAAAACAAAGCCCAAACAATTAATCCGGGCATAGCTTCTCCTGTCATTATGTTCAAAGTTTATCAGACAATAAGGTGCACATGTTTAGGGGTGAACGTGAATTAGAATCGAATATAGTCAAAATTTCGATCCGCACTAAAATCATCATATCGAATCAGATCTAATATCTGTAATTTTTAAATTTGAATCCAATTAAATTCGATCAGGACATATATCCACCAAAAAATATAAATATTTAAAAAAAATTATTTTTATTAAAAAATATCAATAAAATACTATTTTTTATTTTTTTAAACATATTTATTATTAAAATATTATTAAACATATTTTTTTAAATAATAAAAATAAAATAATATAAGATATATAATAATTATTAATTGAAATAAAATATAAATAAATATTTACTTATTTATTTATTTATTTATTTTTACGAATTTGTGGATATACAGATACCTAAATAAAATTTATAATCCGATGCTATTAATATAAATTGGATTAATATTTATAATTTTTGAATCGAATTTAAATAAATACGATAAATATACTAATCGAATTTAATCCATAAATATACCATGCTGAATTCAAAAGATCATCAGATGAATATCAAATCCTCCGAATTAGCTTAGTCTTGATAAATAGCTAATTAATACATTATTATAAACGAAATCCCAACGGATACACAATACTTTTTAAATCAGAAAGGTAGTAACAAGTAACAACATAAAAGAAAAAATTATATAAAGGGAAGGATAAACGGAATCAAGAATAAGTATATTTTTAAGGTTTACGATAAATATACAAATATTATTATGCTAACTTAACCATCAAAGTAATTTTATAAGTTATTTTTTCGGTCTGATCGTAAAAAGGTTTTTTATTTTTTTAAAATTTGGGTAATCATAAGATTCTCTAAATATTTATTATATATAATTTTTAAAATAAAATGATAAATAATTATATTTTAGACAGATTATTAGTCCTTAAAAAAAACAAAAGTACTAACTAAAAGGATTTTTTAGAATAATAAATATAGATAAATTAATTTAAATTAAAATTTAATATTAATTTTTATTCTAATTAAATAGACTAATTTAAAAATAATATATTTATATTTACTATTCTAAAAAATTTTATTGATATTTTTTTTTGTAAAAACTAATTTATCTAAAATATAAATTCTTAAAGAATTTATTTATCACTTTATTCTAATTTTTATTTTTAGATAAGTAACGAAAAAGTTGAGATGATCCAATTTAACTTGGTCACTAATTGAATTATTTTCAAGCTAATTTTAAAGCCGAACTAATCTAGAAATGTATAAAAAAAAAATAGATATATCATAAGTTAGATTAAATTAAAACATAAGGATTTATAAGCACTTTATACCAACAACAACAACAAAATCTGCCCATTAAATGAGGTTGGCTATATGGACTAAACGATTATTTTATGTTTAGATTTTTATTATAAAAATATTTATTTTAAAATTGTTTCAATAAATTAAAGTGATAAAAGAATTTAAAAAAAAGTCAAAATTTTTATATTTTTAAAAGTTCTTAAATAATATTTTAAAAAATTAAAAATATATTTAAAAAATTATATCAAATAATATAATATAATTTTTCATAAGTCAAGTCTAAAAAATTAACTTTTAAAGTTTTTTAAACAGACTTTGAACCAGAAACACGTCTTTTGTTTAATCTGATCCAACCAATTTCGTATGGAAGTAATTCAGATAAGGATACATAAAATGTTTTTTTTAAGATTTTTTTAATAATTAAAAAAAATATTTTTTAATAATTAAAATTTAATACATATAATCGATTAGACGGTGCTATTTTTGTTATAATTAGGCCAGACAAATTAATTTGACCAAAAAAGTAATAAATCAAATCTTAAATTGGTCTAAATTTTTCATAAAAAATGACTACAATAATATCTTTATTATAAAAAATGACTAAAATACTCTTATTATATATATTAATTTTAATAATCCTAAATTCTAACCCTTTACTTCTCTATCGTCATAGAGTTTTAGGATTTAGAGTTTTTGATATATATATATATATATATAAAATAGGAATATTTTAGTCATTTTTTTATAATAAAGGTATTGTAGTAATCTTTTATAAAAAAAATATTAATTTAGACCGTTCAAATTTTGATTCACTATTTTTTCGATCAAATTAATTTATCTGGATTAATTTTGACAAAAATAACACACGATTTAATTAATTATATGTGTTAAATTTTAATTACTAAAAAATATTTAAAAAAAAAAAGATGTTTCAAATGTCTTTATTTGAGTGGCACCCATCTCGTATACCTCCCTAACAAATACCTTAATCAAATTCAACTCCATAAAAAAAAAATTAATAATAATAAAATGAACTATGAAGGATCGAGGAATCATGCTTGAATTATATGGTCTACCGGCATAGATTTCATTTCAATTAAATACCGTCCTTCATGGGACTCATTCAAAATGATTTGTTCTTAGTCCATATGAACAAGAATCTTCAATTCGGTGGTGGAATTAATGAATTATTGAAGCCAAGGAAAATTAATTAATTATATTTCCATAGAAATAAACATATCTCTATTAATAAGATATTATTTCAATTAATCATGTTAGACAAAAATAAAAATATGATTCTGTGGCTGGTAGGGTATCAAATTTTTGGGATGTAAAGGTTTGGCGTTTGAGGACATTGTCCACATATATGTGTGATGTGTGATTATCATTGTTAATAAAAAAGGTGTTGGTTTCAGACACGCAACAACATTATTATTTTCAGCACATTCTGGTTTGATGCTGCTGTTGCTTACGGAATGTGGTACTAGTTGTTGAAACTGCTTTGTCCTTTGAGGTTATGCTTCTAATGTTAATGTAGTTAGCTTAGCTGCTTGTGTCAATTACGGTACTTTCTTTAATTTCATTCATCCCCTAATTCAATTTTGTAGTGGATAAATAATATAAAAATATGGTCCGTAATTTGATTTGATTGTAATAAAGTTCTTAGTATATATGTTTCAGTCTCAAATAACATTATTATTATTTATATTTTGTGAATAATAAATACGATAATTCATATTATATATTTTCACTTTAGAGAATGGAATGAAAGTGTCAAACAAATAAAATTAATTAAATATTTAAATTTTATTCTACCATATAATAAAAGAATAAGTCACGCAAACATTACTCGTATTTTAATAATAATAATAATAATAATAA
Source organism: Arachis hypogaea (assembly GCF_003086295.3). NCBI lineage: Eukaryota > Viridiplantae > Streptophyta > Magnoliopsida > Fabales > Fabaceae > Arachis > Arachis hypogaea. The sequence continues at coordinate 133,552,424 of NC_092046.1, forward strand.
TAATAATAATGATGATGATGATGAATATGTACGTGTGCTCTAGCAGAATTATGTGAGACCCTATAGTTTTCCCAATTGTATATGTTTAATTAAAAATTTTGGTTGGCATTGGTTGAGGTTTACATATAACTTCTTTTTAGGTCTAAATAAACTAAAATACTCCTCCAATTTTTATATATGGCTTAATTAAGTATATATACTTGGTGCTCACAAATTAAATGAATTTTTTTTTTTATAAAACACAAATTAATGTTGCCCTAAGGATAGAAAGTATTTGTCATGAATATAATGATGGATGTTGACTGAAATCTCCTACCTAGAAATGGACATATGCAGATTGGGAGTATCTTAGAAGTTCAAAAAAAAGTGCCAATTGTTCGAATTCTATATATTTAAACCCTCTTGTTTCTTTCCTCCTTCATGCTTCAAAATTTGTTTGTTGAAAAGGAACATTCAATTCGTGCATATTTTAATCTTTTAGAAAACGTTTGCTAAAAGGATCATTTAACTGTCAAATATGAAAATTTAATAAAAAATTTATTTAAAATGCATAAACTTTGCCGGCATCAAATTGAAAAATCAATAAAAATTTAATAACCTCGGTCGTTTTGTACGTGTTATATATTATAAGATATCGAGCTTATTATGCATATTGAAATTATTCTAGAAGTTCTACAGTGGTGGCGGCTTGTCTTCATTAATTTTGCTTCTTTCTTGTTTCTTTTAAGTTTAGAAAAATATAAATAGTGTATAGTATCGATTTTATCCCCAACATTTAGGGTAAGTTTTAAAGTTGTCCTTAACATTAAAATAGTCCTATTTATGTTTCCAACATTTAAAAATTGATTTAATATTAGGTTACTATGATGATTTTCAGTGGCTAAGAGAAGGGGGTTGAATCTTAGCCCCATTTTTGCTCAGTAACACTTGCTGGTCTTTGAAATAACTTCAGGAGACTTTTTTTATTTTTGTCTCGTCACTTAGCACGAGACTTTTATTTTTGTCTCGTCACTTGGCACGAAATATTTTTCAGTTTTAGCTCCTGTGCAGTAGAAACAGAAATGGAGTAGAGAAGAGAGAAAATTACACCCAGATATATCCTAGTTCAGCTGCTAAGTGCAGTGCAGCCTACATCCAGTCTCCATCACAACCATGATGGAATTTCACTATAATCTTCTTGATTACAGACTGTAAAGTGCTAACCCAACTTACAAGGGGATTTCCACAGAATCATGAAACACAACATAGATGAACAAAGGAACTCTAAGGACAACTATGACTTTTTCTTTTAATTTTGCACTCTCTGCCTTTTTCCGCTCTATGGCTTTTTCATTACAAACCTCACTATTTGCCTTTTTCTATGAGATTCAAGACATGACAAAATTAAACAGAAAAATACAAGACAGAATACATTGAAGGAGAAGAGAAATCTGTTAGCTCAGGTAGCTCTGAGAACTCTGTGCCTTGCATTCTCACACTTTCTCCTTGCCTCAACCCTAACTGTTCACCCTTACTTATAGGAAGAACCTTCCAAGGTTGAAACCAAATAAACCAAGCCAACTTCTTTTTCTCCAAGAACAAAACCGGTTCGGCCAAAGAGAGAGAAGAGATAACCCATGCAATAACCAACATGCAATTACCTTTAGTCCTTCCTTGGTCATCAATCTTCATCAATCCGAGCGCTCCATCCTTGGCTTGCTCTCCAAGATGAATTTCTGGCCCTTGATACTTCATGATGATGATGGCTTCTTCTGCACCACTTTTGCTTCCTCCCTCACGTAGCCACCCTAGCTACCTTCTGTGATGAGTGAACCCAAAAGCAGTGACAAGCCATCTCTCCAAGGATGTTCTCTTTGCTGGTCGAATCTCCTTCAACCATTTTTGGTATGGAGAAGCCAAGATCTCATCACAAAATCTTACTACAAGTGATAAGAATCTCAGCCATAGCATACTTTATGTTTTCTTTTTCGTGCCATCATTTTGATGGTCTTGTAGCGTGCTTCTTTTTCTCTTCGGTGGCTATGCTTAGCTTACATGGTTTCTCTGTGTTATGACCGAATGTTAGAAGCAAAGAGAGAATAAGGAAAGGTATGAACATTAACTAAAGGATTTAGACAAGATAAATTAAATGTCCACTTCCCTTTTGTTTCTTAGTAGCGTGCCTTTTATTAAGGCCATCAATCAAATCAATGAAACTTTCTCTCTCATAGTTCCAATGCATTTATTAACTTCACTCTAATGAAATTTAAATTCCATCACATAGTGAAGTGTGAGATCCGTTGAAGGCATAAAGCAATAACAACATTTGCTTTCCTGATTAATTGTTTTCGGATCATGCATTGGGTGTATAGCAAAAAATGATTAACTTGGGCTTGTAACAATAATGGATCAATTTGGCCCAAGTAACATAATAATCAATTCAGCCATATAATATAGGAAACTTTCAGCCAGGCTGAATGTAGATCTTGATTTTGGGCTTGCAAAGTTTCTTTTATTTTTTGGCCCAATAATAAACCTGCATCACAAAATTATTAATTAACATATGTTTCATGAAAATCAGAATTAATAATTTTGCAATTAATTATTTCAATAATTTTTGTTCATCATCAAATTTAAATTAGAATTTTCCAAACTTATCAATCTCCCCCTTGATGACAAACATTATTAAAATTGAAATGGAAAGAAATTTAGAGATTAGAGTATTAGGTACTCCCTTTGAATATTTGAATTTCTCCCCCTTTCTAATTGTCACATGGCTCCCCTTTAATATATGTTAAGGGAAGCTCCAACCTGTAACAATTTTATCAAGCCTAAGGCAACAATGTTATTCAACATATTCAATGTAAGATGTTGAATGGTTTGATTTATGAGCAGATTTGAATGATATACAAAACTCATTTGTTATCAATAATTTGATTGTCTGCTCAATCATTACACACATCAATTGAGTACATAAAAATTTCTGTTCAAATGATTTTCAAATATTTTCTAATCAAGATATCATAGCAATATAATTATGGTGAGGAAAATACTTTGAATCACACATGATCATTTCAAAACATGGCAGCTGTTAGATACATATCACAGCTTTAAAGAAATTGCCAAAAATAAAGTATCAAGCATGTTTACCAAGATGAATCAGAATATTCCTATTCCACTAGTAGCAAGCATATTCATCCAGATAAATCCATCACAAGAATACATGTTAACACTCAATTAACAGCCAGACAGTCATATACTCAAAACAAGTACCTCACAATTATAATCAACCAAGCATTATTAGTATGCATTATCAAGCATCAGGTGTATCCTTTTAACAAGGGTGATCATGAACTTTCAAAAAGAAAATTTCATCCCCTATTTTTCAGATTCAATTTTCAGCACTTTCTCCCCCTTTTATCATAAAAGGGGCACCTGCAAAAAGATTTGACATAGGAAATAGAGTATGCAAAATATAACCCAAAAGTATCCACAAAGTATCACAGAGTTATAGTACTAACAGTATCCAACCTAACAAAACAAAGTATCAAATTGAGCCTAAGAATGCCAATATCAAATAAAGGAGACAGTAATTAATCATCAGAGAGATTAAGATCAGATTCTTCAGCGCCTTCTTCACTACCACCTCCCAACTCCTCTTCAAAGTTTTCCAGCATCAGATTCACTCTATCCTTGCATCTCATCCAAGCCCTTTCATTTTCATAGGCTAGCTTGCGAGCCGCCCTATGAGATTGCACCATTAGTTCAGACATATTTGAGAATTCAGTGAGTATTTCCTTGATTGATTTAGTTGCTTTGGAGGATTCAGGCCGGCTCTCAAAGTCGCTATCCAAAGGCATGGATTTCTTATCCTTGGTTCCTTTAACAGCTCCACCCCCTTTGATCATAGAGACTTTGTTTTCTACATCCTCATTTGTTAAATTTACCTTAAAGTACTCAAAAATACACGTGAGAAACATTCCATAAGGTAAATTAGCCTTTTTGGTACTTTTTACAGACTCCCACATATGTCTAATCATGAGATAACCAAATGAAATAGGAGATGAAGTAACAAGAGCTAAGATTATGAGAGAATCAGATACTGTTACCCTGTTATGAGAGCCACTCTGTGGGGTAAGAATGTGAGTTATGATGCGGTGCAGTAGTGAGTTGGTTGGTCCAAGAGCTTTGTGAGTAGGGACAGTGCCGTCTAGTCCAGACAGATTTACACAAATATGTTGAAGAGCTTGCTTGTATGTGACCCCAACGTGTGCATCCCATTTGTCAGTCATGTATACCCTCGGTCCTTCATCCGTGTAACCAAGGGCAGAGCCGATGGTCTCAGCGTTCAGAGTGATATGCACACGCTTCACATAGGAGTGAAGACTACCATCAATCAATCTCAGATTAGCATAAAATTGTCTCACAAACCCTGGGTAAACCATTTTGTGAATGAGGAGCAATGGGGACCATTTAAGATTGTCAAACAGAGATGTAAATTGATCCCTTTGGCAGCCAGAGAATCCAGATTCACCAAGTATGAGAGACACAGATGCCGCTTTTCCAATACCTCCTGGTGGAATTCATAGAATGCACATGTAGAAAACCTTGAAGGATCATAGTGAGAATGTGGTTTATGAAATCTGTTCTTGAATTCCAATGATCCAAGGTTTGCGGGTTCCCTAGTCTCTTGCAACACGAAACCTTTGGTCTTCTGAGGGCTTTTTTCATATGCATGTGGAGTGGACTTCTTCGATGGTGGTGGAGGGGGTGATGTGTGAGATTCCTCTTCCTCTTCTTCCATGCTTGGTTCCTTGTTCTTTTCGCTTTTCCTCCTTTCAGAAGATTTCTGGGCTATTACTTTGCGCCTCATTGATTTGGGTTGCTTGGTGGGAGGTGAGGGAGAGGATGAAGAAGTGGAATGAATATGTATGTGTGTGTGAGTTTGGGGAGTGGAAGGCTTTTGAGAGAGACGAATTCTTTCGCTCTTTCTAGATACAGTTTTCTTTTTCATTATGGGAAAAAGATGAATGGAGATGGAAGTTGAAGAGAAGGCCGAAGGGTGAGGTGAGTGGAGGGAGGTTAGAAGGACATTAAATGTTGATTGGAAAGAGATAGTGGAGGGAGTTAATGACCATCAAGGGCGCGGTTATTAACCAAGGAGGTTTCCATTTATTTGAAATAAAACTGAAAAAAATTGGTTTCCTTGAATCAAGGGATTAGTTGAAAGAAAATATTTAATTTGACATTATCCTCTTCCAATTAGATTTGATGAGACAACAAAAAGGATTGTTATTTTCAAAAATGAGGAACTAACAAAACTGTCATAGTGGAGGTTAAAGAGATTTGGTAGGGCCCATGAAAATTAATTCTGCGCTGCCTCCCCCTTGTTCAGAGCCCATTCAGCTCACTCTGATTTTTATCTCCTCCATTCCTACGAGATAAAACTGGCAGAATCAATATTTCACAATTTATCAATGGAACTTAAATCAAACATTTCCAAACTTTTTCTTAAAGAGCAGAATCTGTCTTCACAGAGGGGTTTTGTAAAAATATAAGCAAGTTGGTCTTCAGATTTTACAAATTGAATATCAATAGTACCCTTTTGCACATGCTCTCTAATAAAATGATATTTTATCTCTATGTGCTTGGTTCTTGAGTGCAAAACAGGATTTTTTGAAATATTTATAGCACTCATATTATCACAAAATAAGGGTATACTATTGATCTTTAATTTGTAATCTTTCAACTGCATTTTTAACCAAATTAATTGTGAACAACATGCGGATGCAGAAATATATTCAGCTTCAGCCGTGGATAGAGCCACTGTGGCTTGCTTTTTGCTTGACCACATGTTGAGTGAGCTTCCAAGGAAGCAACACATGCCGGATGTACTCCGTCTATCCACCCTATCTCCCGCATAATCTGCATCACAAAACCCCGCTGCACAAAAGTCATCAGATTTAGGATACCATAAGCCATAATCACTAGTCCCCTTAATGTATCTAATGATGAGCTTAACGGCCGTAAGATGGGATTCTTTTGGGTGAGATTGAAACCTTGAACATACACCCACACTTTGAACAATATCCGGTCTAGAGGAGGTAAGGTACATAAGTGAACCTATCATTCCTCTATACCTTGTTTCATCCACATCTTGGCCATCATCATCCTTTTCAAGTTTTGTGTTAGGATGCATTGGAGTACTCATTGGTTTGGAATTTTCTAGGCCAAACTTTTTGATAAGTTCTTTTGCATACTTTCCTTGGTGAATAGAGGTACCACTAGGAGTTTGTTTAATTTGGAGGCCAAGAAAGAAAGTAAGCTCCCCCATTAAACTCATCTCAAACTCACTAGTCATGAGTTTTCCAAACTCTTCACACAAGGATTCGTTGGCCGATCCAAACACAATGTCATCAACATAAACTTGAACTAGGAGTATATCATCATTAGATGCTTTAATAAATAAAGTAGTGTCGGTGGTACCCCTTTGAAATTAATTTTCTAACAAGAAAGCACTAAGCCTTTCATACCAAGCTCTTGGAGCTTGTCTAAGATCATAAAGAGCCTTAGATAGTTTAAAAACATGATTTGAAAAATCTTTATGTTCGAAACCGGGGGGTTGTGCCACATACACTTCTCTATGAATAAAGCCATTAAAGAAAGCACATTTAACATCCATTTGAAACATTTTGAAACCTTTATGGGCAGCATAGGCAAGAAGTAATCTAATTGCTTCCATTCTAGCTACCGGAGCAAAAGACTCATCAAAATCTATACCCTCTTCTTGATCGTAACTTTGGGCCACTAATCTAGCCTTGTTACGAACAACTTGTCCATCCTCACCAAGTTTATTTTTAAATACCCACTTAGTACCCGTAACTTTCTTACCATCTAGATGGGGTACTAGTGTCCAAACCTCATTCTTGTCAAATTAAGCAAGCTCTTCTTGCATTGCTTTAACCCATGATGGATCTTCAAGTGCTTGTTTGACATTGTTGGGCTCCATTTGTGACAAGAGAGCAAAATTGCTTGGTTTGGATTGCCTTTTGGTTGAGGATCTTGTTGTTACACCTTGAGAGGGATCACCAATAATAAAGTCATGAGGATAACCCCTCATAGACTTCCATTCTCTGGGCTTTCTAAGTGGTGTTGAGCTTTGATGAGCTTCTGGTGGTCTCAGTGTCTCAGTTTCTCGTGTTTGCTCAGGAGACAAAATGGAAATGTCTCCTCCAATCTGACGAGACAAAACTGGGCTGGCAGATTCTTCATTTTGAGCACATTTGGGATTTTCTTTACTCGTTCCAGTTTCTTCACAATCTGAATCATTGTCTATCACAGTACTGGAAAATAAATTAGAATCACAAAAAGTAACATGTATGGATTCCTCTATGGTTCTATGTTCTTTGAGATAAACTCTACAGGCCTTGCTTGTGATGGAATATCCAACAAACATTCCTTCATAGAATTTTGGATCAAATTTTTCAAGGTTTTATTTATTGTTAAGTACAAAGAATTTGCATCCAAAAACATGAAAGTACTTAAGATTTGGAGGGGTTCCTTTCCATAGCTCATAAAGGGTTTTCTTCAACCCTTTTCTAATGATTGTCCTATTCAAAATGTAACAAGCTGTATTCACAGCTTCAGCCCATAAAAATGTAGGAATCTCATTCTCACAAAGCATAGCCCTAGTCATCTCTTGAAAGCTTCTATTCCTTCTTTCAACCACCCCATTTTGTTGGGGGTTCTAGGGCATGAAAAGTTATGAGAAATTCCTAAGTCATCACAGAATTTTTCAAAATCTTGGTTTTCAAATTCTCTTCCGTGATCACTTCTTAAATGGGCAATTTTTACATCCTTTTCGTTTTGAATTTTCTTGCAAAGAGTAGAGAAGGCATGAAAAGCATCATTTTTATGAGCGAGGAAAAGTACCCAATCAAATCTAGAGTAATCATATACCACCACAAGACCATAGTGTTTACCTCCTAAACTTTGAGTTCTTGTTGGACCAAAAAGATCAATGTGTAATATCTCTAATGGCCTTTTGGTTAAGATTCCATCTTTAGGTTTAAAAGAAGATTTCACTTGTTTGCCCAATTGGCAAGCATCACAAGTGAGATCCTTATCAAATTTGATATTTGGAATTCCTCTAACCAAAATTTTCTTGACTAGCTTAGAAATTTGGTACATGCTTGCATGACCCAACTTTCTATGCCATAGCCATTTTTCAGATTCAAGAGATGTAAAACATGTCACATTTTGTTCTTTCAAGTCCTCAAGAGTCAATCCATACACATTATTGCATCTTTTAGCTTCAAATAAAATATCCCCAGTTTTCTCACAAACAACCAAACATACAAACTTCCTAAAAATAACTTCAAAACCCAAATCACACAATTGACTAACACTAAGTAAATTATGTTCAAACTATTTACAAGAAGGACATCATTTATACAAGATGAAAAGTTTTTACCAACTTTTCTAACAGCCACTATTTTTCCTTTTGCATCATCACCGAAAGTGACAAGTCCTCCATCATATTCATCAAGCTTTATGAAGAAGGTTGTCTTTCCGGTCATATGCCTAGAGCATCCACTATCCATATACCACATATTCTCCTTCCGTTTGGATGCTAGGCACACCTACAAAACAAGCTCAAGTGACCTTAGGTATCCAAATTTTCTTGGATCCTTTCACGTTAAACCATCTCTTATGTCCTAAGCCATTATAATCAAAAATAACTTTGCAAACTTTATCACCAATCATTCTTTCACCAAAAAAATATTGTATAGGAAAGTGTCCATTTCGGTTACATAGTCTACAAAATCTTGGAGTTGCTGTTTTGTTAAAGTAGGTGGGGTCTTGAAATCTTGTATCATTAGAAGAAGAAGCAAAGTTTTCAAAATGAGATTTTTTAGCAGATTTATAAAACCCCAACCCAGCCTTATCATAAAGAGGTTTTTGACTAGCCAAGATTTGATTCAGATTTTCAGAACTTTGAGTGAACTTGGCTAAGTCCTCCTTAAGCCTTTTGACATCTTTAAGCAACTCTTCATTTCTTTTAAAACAGTCCACATATGCAACAACAGAATGATCACTTTCATAGCTCCTAATTTAGGCTTTTAACTGCTTATTTTCTTCAACAAGATCACAAGCAGTTTTGGCCTCCCTTACTTTTTCTTTAAGAAAACTGTTTTCAGCTTTAAGAATGGTGATTTGTTGTTCAAGTTCTTAATTTTCCAGCAAGAAGCATCTTATTTTTTCAGAAAGGTGGTCTATCATAAGATGAAGATCTTCAGTGTTAGAGTTATGAAAGACTACCTGATCTATGTGATCTGCCATGAGACATGGTTGTGACTTGGTCTCGGATTCCTCATCATCATCATCTGAGTCATTTTTCAAATCTTCCCATGAAGCCATCAGTCCATTCTTCTTTCCTCTTTTTGGCTTCTCCTCCTTCTTTAACTTGGGACAATCAGATTTGAAATGCCCCAGTTCCTTGCAGTTGTAGCAAGTTACTTTGCTAAGGTCTTTCTTCATTTTCTTTGAGCTGCTGCCTTTGCCTTTGAGCTTTACCATTTTCCTGAATTTTTTGGCAAACAACACAAACTCATTTTCAGAAGAGTTATCACTGGATTCATCATCCAGATGGTTAGTTACAGAAGAAAAAGTAATTCCTTTCTTTTTTGAATCTTTTTTCAAATAAGTGTTTTCAAAAGCAAGAAGGTTTCCTCTCAAATCATCACATGTCATGGAATCTAAGCTACTGCTCTCAGAAATAACTAAAGCTTTTGTTTCCCACTCTTTTGTGAGATATCTCAACACTCTCCTCACAAGCACAGAATCAGGATACGTAATTCCCAGAGCATCTAAGCCAACAATGATGATGTTGAATCATTCAAACAGTTCATCAATGGACTCTCCTTCCTTCATTGCAAACATTTCATATTCTCTGTTCAACATATATGTCCGAGTCTTCTTTACAATGGTAGTTCCTTCATGAGTGATTTGCAGTTTGTCCCAGATTTCCTTTGCCATTGTGCATCGTGATACCCATCGGTATTCCTCGAAGCTGAAAGCACAGTTGAGCAAGTTGACAGCCTTGGCATTTAGCTCCACCTTCTTCCTATCTCCCTCGGTCCAGCTTGCTTCTGGTTTAAGAGTGACTACTCCTTCAGCACTTGTGTTAGTTGGAAATTGAGGACCTTCTAGGATGATCTTACAGAGTCTGTAGTCTACTACTTGCACAAAGATCTTCATTCTTTCTTTCCAATAGGTATAGTTTTTCCCATTGGAAAGAGGCGGTCTATTGCTTGACTGTCCTTCTGTAAAGTTGTAGGACACCAGATTAGAGCCACTGCTTTCTGCCATCTGGATCTTTTCTCCAAGCTGCAAAGCTTGATCACTTTGAGACCAAGCACTGATACCAATTGATGGTTTTCAGTGGCTAAGAGAAAGGGGGTTGAATCTTAGCCCCCTTTTTGCTCAGTAACACTTGCTGGTTTTGAAAAAACTTCAGGAGACATTTTTTTTGTCTCGTCCCTAGCCACGAGACTTTTATTTTTGTCTCGTCACTTGGCACGAGATATTTTTCAGTTTTAGCTCCTGTGCAGTAGAAACAGAATTGGAGTAGAGAAGAGAGAAAATTACACCCAAATATATCCTGGTTCAGCTGCTAAGTGCAATGCAGCCTACATCCAGCCTCCATCACAACCATGATGGAATTTCACTATAATCTTCTTGATTATAGACTGTAAAGTGCTAACCCAACTTACAAGGAGATTCCCACAGAATCATAAAACACAACATAGATGAACAAAGGAACTCTAAGGACATCTATGGTTTTTTCTTTTAGTTTTGCACTCTCTGCCTTTTTCCGCTCTATGGCTTTTTCATTACAAACCTCACTATTTGCCTTTTTCTATGAGACTCAAGACATGACAAAATTAAACAGAAAAATACAAGACAGAATACATTGAAGGAGAAGAGAAATCTGTTAGCTCAGGTAGCTCTGAGAACTCTGTGCCTTGCACTCTCACACTTTCTCCTTGCCTCAACCCTAACTGTTCACCCTTACTTATAGGAAGAACTTTCCAAGGTTGAAACCAAACAAACCAAGCCAACTTCTTCTTCTCCAAGAACAAAACCGGTTCGGCCAAAGAGAGAGAAGAGATAACCCATGCAATAACCAACATGCAATTACCTCTAGTCCTTCCTTGGTCATCAATCTTCATCAATCCGAGCGCTCCATCCTTGGCTTGCTCTCCAAGATGAATTTTTGGCCCTTGATGCTTCATGATGATGATGGCTTCTTCTGCTCCACTTTTTCTTCCTCCCTCACGTAGCCACCCTAACTACCTTCTGTGATGAGTGAACCCAAAAGCAGTGACAAGCCATCTCTCCAAAGATGTTCTCCTTGCTGGCCGAATCTCCTTCAACCATTTTCGGTATGGAGAAGTCAAGATCTCATCACAAAATCTTACTACAAGTGATAAGAATCTCAGCCACAGCATACTTTATGTTTTCTTTTTCGTGCCATCATTTTGATGGTCTTGTAGCGTGCTTCTTTTTCTCTTCGGTGACTATGCTTAGCTTCCATGGTTTCTCTGTGTTATGACCGAAGGTTAGAAGCAGAGAGAGAATAAGGAAAGGTATGAACATTAACTAAAGGATTTAGACAAGATAAATTAAATGTCCACTTCCCTTTTGTTTCTTGGTAGCGTGCCTTTCATTAAGGCCATCAATCAAATCAATGAAACTTTCTCTCTCATAGTTCCAATGCATTTATTAACTTCACTCTAATGAAATTTGAATTCCATCACATGGTGAAGTGTGAGATCCGTTGAAGTCATAAAGCAATAACAACATTTGCTTTCCTGATTAATTATTTTCGGATCATGCATTGGGTGTATAGCAAAAAATGATTAACTTGGGTTTGTAACAATAATGGATCAATTTGGCCCAAGTAACATAATAATCAATTCAGCCATATAATATAGGAAACTTTCAGCCAGGCTAAATGTGGATCTTGATTTTGGGCTTGCAAAGTTTCTTTTATTTTTTGGCCCAATAATAAACCTGCATCACAAAATTATTAATTAACATATGTTTCATGAAAATCAGAATTAATAATTTTGCAATTAATTATTTCAATAATGTTTGTTTATCATCAAATTTAAATTAGAGTTTTCCAAACTCATCATACTATTATCTACACTAATAGAACTACCTATGTGGACGTTATTGTCTACTGTGGCAAACTATGTCCCGTGACCTTTAGTGAAAAATTGAATAAAAATAAATAAATAAAACAAATTTTAATTAAAATAGTTTTAAAAAACTTAATTTGCAAAATATCATCTCATTTTGTAATTTTATCTTCTCATCATCGCCTTTTCTCTTACTTTCGTCGCTGATTCCATGGCTTCGTTGGGCTCCCAGGTGGCACGCAGTAGTAGTATTTCAGGTCGAAACAGCAGCCAAGTCCATCGACGGAAAACAACTCGTTATTGTGGGGAGAGGCCAGTGCTTGTGACTTCGTCAACAACAGAGAATCCTGGACGGAAGTTCTGGAGCTGTGTTAACTATGGGGTAAATAAAAAATGTAATTTTTGTGATGATAGTTATAACTTGTTGGTATTTGTTTATCTGATTGAGTTTTTTCTTTTGTTTTTGGCATAGATTGGAGAAGAGTGTGGGTACTTTGTGTGGACAGAGTTAGAGAAAGAGCCACAAGTTGCAAGATTGAAAAGAAAAGTAACAATTTTGAAAGGTAAATTGACAACATCAGTAGAAAGGATGTTTATATTGGCAGTAATAGTTGCTCTGGTTAGATAAACATCTGCTATATTGTTATGTGAAAGGATCACATTGACAAGAAATGGGAGGTTTTCTTTGTAATAAGGCTGGATAACATAGGAACTAGTATAATGTGTCTAAGAGGTTGTCCTTTAAGCCGAAACTTACCTTGATGATAAATTTTTACACTAAAATGACTCATTTCTTCCGCTACTTTTCCTATTACAAGTAACAAACATCATAAAAAAAAGAAAAGAAAATATAATAAATGTTGAAGGCAAAAAGTGTAAATAAAAAAATTCTGCTACCATCAAGAACTTCAAACCCTAACAATGACAACATTGCAATCACAAAAATTCTATACATTAACAAATTTATTTGCATGAACTATTCACTTGAAACAAAGATCAAACATAGATTTTACATATCTTTTCACTTTGTACCGTTTCAACACTTGTAAAGACTAAGATGGAGCAATCCTCTCCTTTGCAGAGAAAATCAAAATCCCAACTACCTTCAATCCGTTGTCTTTCACTGTGATTAAGCTAGCAGAAGATAGAAGAAAAAAATGATAGAGTTTAGAAAGTGTGAAAGATGAAGCGTTACGTTTTTCTTTCTCTCATCTGAATGAGAGTGTTTCATATGCTAAAAGAAACAATAGGCGCGAAGGGACATGCGTGTCAATACACACGTTTGGGGTTAGTAATGTTCATTGTCCACGTAGACAGTTCTGTTAATATTTTGTTAGTGTAGATAACAGTATGATAATATTGAATTAATTTTTAAATGTTGGAGACATAAATAGGATGATTTAAACGTTAGAGACAATTTTAAGACTTACCCCCAAACATTAAAAACAAAAATGATATTTTATCCAATATAAATATAGAATTTCATGTATATTGCACAGATACATCATCATTTGAGTATTTGATTATATTGACATTTACGATTAATAACAACAAATATGGTATCCTAATTAACCAATACTTTAACCTATGATTATAAGTCAGGTGCACTTTATTTCTTTTCTTGAGGGGTGTTCAATGCATGGTTCCAAAAATCAAATTGGAGTGGTCGATTGTATTCGTTCGATCGAAAATCAATGACATTATTAACTTGTCTTATAAAAAAAAAATTTACTAATGAAAAAATTATGAGTATTTATTTATTTTAGTTTCTAAAAGATTTTGAATTAGATACTTTAATTTTCAACTAAAATTAATTATTCGATTGATCTGTAACAATTAATTTCGTCAGTTATTTGGATCTTTTACTCGGTCAACTCTAATAAGGGACAAAATGGTCCCTAACAACTCTAACGGAAGACAAAATGGTCTCTGCCCTCTCTATTCGAAAATGATGCCATTCTCTTCCAATTTCTATCGTATCTTGCATAACCCTAACATTCATACTCTCCTTTTTCACCTTCATAGTCTTCTTCTCCATCTTCTCCTTCCTCCTCTTCAGCTCTAAGATCAAGCCATGGTGTAACTGCCACGCATGTCGCACCTATCTCAACATGCCATGAACCACACACTTCTCAAATTTCTGTGACTGGTACATCTACCTCCTCCGCATTTCACCCACTAGAACATCCACCTCCACGTCCTCGGTAACAGCATCACCTCTAATCCTGACAACGTCTACCACATCCTCAAGACCAAGTTCCACAACTATTCCAAGGACACGCCTTTCTTCACTCTCCGACAAGCAATATAGATTGTTGGACATTAGGATATAATGAGAAAATTCTCCTTCGACATCATATGCAAATTCTCATTTGGAATGGACCCCGAGTGTTTCATTCATTCTCTCCAGGAGTGCAAGCTAATAGACAGCTTCGATCTCGCATCCAATCTATCAGTACAGCGAGTAACGTCGCCAACGCCGCTCATATAGAAATTGAAGCGATTATTAAACATTGGTTCAAAGAAGAAGCTGAAGGAAGTGATCGGAGTGGTGGACAATGTAGCCATGCAGATGATAGAAAAGAGGAGGAGGGAGATGGCGACAACGACGACGGGTCTTACCAAATCGGATTTGCTGTCTAGATTCATGGATCCATTAAAGATGACAAGTATTTGAGAGACATAGTCATTAGTTTTCTGAGTATGCATTGGTTGAGAACAAGTTGATGATTTTTCTTTTTGTGAACATTAAAGTTGCAGAATATGCATTGTGTAGCTTAAAGTTGCAGTGTTAGATTGTTAAAATTATGCAAGATATGATGGAAATTAGAGGATCATAAAGTGTTAAAAACATATAAATTTCTTAAGAGTTTATGGACAAAATACATCAAAGACTTATAATTTAGGGGATCATAAAGTGACTTCACCCTCTTTTTTTGACAGTATTTTTCCCTTATCTTTTTTATTTTTCTTGTCACTAGCCGTAAACTTTTCTATCATCCATCGTTAAAAATAAAAACCAACAATTAATTTCTAACTCCGTTCAAAACCATATTTCAATTATTTAATGAATGATAAAAAATACAAAGGGGCCTTCCACCAAGCTAGGTGTCCATCTTGGATCTTGCGCTTTGTTCCAGTAACAGGGTGCTCTTTTTTGTCCCATTCGCACCTCATTCGAGTCATAAACAATTTTCGAGGCCCAATGAAAAATATTGCAGAATTACATAAAAAAAGAGAAACACAAAATATTTGTAAATTTTTCAATACAAATAAAATATTTAAAATATAATTCAGTATGTCATGTAACTATTGACTTGGCAGTTGAGAATATTTTTTTAATAAATTATATTAGGTACATATTAAAATTAATTATTAGTATAAATTAAAAATATTTATTAAAATATTAATTAAAAATAAATTAAATTATATATTTATATATAAATATATAATTTAATAATTAAATTTTAGTATGTATGTAATATTTTTTATTCAATAAAAACAATCCTGCTTGAACATCTAATTACAAACATGAATAATATATTGGTTAAGTATTTTATTGGTTTTTATAATTAAAAAAAGTAAAATATTTAATTGGTCTTCTAAGTTTGGTTTTAATTTTATTTTAGTTTTTAAGATTTAAAATGTCTTAATTGAATCTAACAAAATTTCATTTAATTTGAATGTAGTCCTACTGTAAAGTTAATATTAAATAATTAATAAAATTTAATTTTCAGATATGAAAAACTTATATAACCAAATTTTTTGGTTGCCGAGGAGAGTTGCCTACAATAGAGATGACGATGATCTTGTCTTTGTCGTCACTGGCAAACTTCTTGCGAAAAATGAGTTTTCGAAAATGTTTTTCATGTGTTTGAACTAAGGCTAATGATTCGTGATGATGCATCCGACATTGATCTTGTGCTTTTTGAATTTGTACCTCTTCTTCTTTAGAGAAGGACATTAAGGTTTGGTGAAATACTGATGTTAATTATTTAACATTTACTTCACGAAAACATTAAATTAAAGCTAAATAAAATCTTTTTGGAGTCAAATAGGACATTTTAAATTTTAAGAACCAAAACAAGATCAGGTTCAAACATAGGAGATCAATTTAGTACTTTACCCTTTTAATAAATTTTCAATTAAATTTTAATACTTTTTTACTTTTCAATTGAATTTTTATACCATATCAAATTTTATAATTAAATTTCTATCGTAAAAAATATTAGTATTAATGAAATATTTTGTTAAATAAAATAAATCTGCCTAATATTTGATTAAATATTTTATTTTATTTAATAGAATATTATATTAATTCTAATATTTCTATCCGAATAGATACTTAATTACAAAATTTAATATAGTATAAAAATGCTATTAAAAAAAGGAAAACCTACTTAAAAATTGGGTGAGTAATTAAACCTAATATCTTCATTCAGAGATATTCTCCACATCCAAACAATTTTGACATCAAAGTTCATCCAAGCAATTTTGGGCACGCGCTTTTTCTGTTTTCTTCTTTCCTCACGCTTCTTCTCTTCTTCTTCTTCTTCTTCCGCGTTTCCTCCTCTTCTTCTCACGATCGTTTACGTACGGAGCGTCTTCTTCGCGTTCCTCCTCCTCATTCTCCTCTTTCTTTTTCGCATTCCTTTTTCTTCATGTGTTTTCTCCTTATCGTCATTTCTTTTGTTGTTGTTGCCGCTGTATTTTTTGTCTTTTCTTCCTTCTCTCCCTGGTGAAGAACCAGTAGAAGGTGAGGAGTAAGAGTTTTGAATTGTGCAGAATAAAAATGAACCGATCATATTATTATGGTGAAACAATTATATAGTACTAAATGAATAGAACATTATCTATTATATAAATTCAAATTCGAACAGCTTTCTACATAATGAACCGAAACACGTACTTATGGTGAAACAATTGTATAGTACTGATTGAACGAAACATAATCCATTATATAAAATCAAATGCAAACAACTTTCTGTAGAATGAACCGAAACATGTACTCATGGTGAAACAATTGTATAGTATTAAATGAACAAAATATAATCCATTATATAAAATCAAATTCGTATAGTACAGAGATTATCAATTTAAATTTAAAATACCTGCGTCCATTCAATTCGGTTGGAAAAATAATTCATTAACAAAATGTTTGTGTTATTGGTGATGACGATAATGAAAGAGGAGAAAAAAAGAGAAGGAGGAGGAAGAGGAGAAAGAGAAGCAAAAGAAGAACCATAGGAAAGAAGAAGAAGAAGAAGTGCGAGGGAGGAGAAGATGATATATGCATGTATAATGACGCTCTTTTAATGAGAATAATTTTTATTGGTGTTGAACCTACTTAAATAAAACTTAAATAAAAAAAAACTTGGATGTATAGTATATTTTGTGTGTGTCCAAGAAAATTAGAATATTGAATCTGTAACAAACTAACACCTAACAAATGCCGTTCCGTTACTCATCCTCTTGGTCTCTTGGCTCAGCCGCTCAGCTCTCTGGTCTTTTCTGCTCCCCTCTCACCAAACATATCCACATGTCTCTCTTTACGTATTCCTAATTTCCTATACATTACTATACACCATATACTCTACAATATACGCTCTACGCTCTACACTCCTTCTCCTTCTTCTTCTTCTTCTTCTTCTTCTTCTTCTTCTTCTTCTTCTTCTCTCTCTCTCTCTCTCTCTCTCTCTCTCTCTCTCGTCTCTACAACTACGATACTACGAATTAGTAGAGGCGTAGAGGCTAGTAGTATCTTGTATCTACCTCATATGCTTTCGTTTTCTGGGTCTTCATTTTCGCTTCTCTCTCTTTCTCTTGATTTTGTTTGTTCCACTTCTTCCCCCTTTTTGGCGCCAAGTTCTAGTGTCGTTGTTCTGAACAGATGCAGCTACTGCAAAGATATAAACTTTACCTAATGTTGACTTTTCCCTGAGGTTCTCAATTCAGGATTCTTAGTCTAACTGCTTCTGGGTTTTGTTGCTCAGTTGCCCCTTTACAATATGCTATTATTATAGAGCTCAGAAGAAGACGCAGCAGCTTATTTAGTTCTAAATATGGCTGCCAAAATGATCAACAAAACTCTTTTTCTCACTTATTTCTGCTTGTTTATCTACATCTTGCTTTCTTCTGGTGTCATTTTGTACAACAAGGTAACAAGACCTCAATTCTTGTGTGTCTTTTCTAAGTAGAAAGATTTTAGTGTTTACTTAAGCTTGAACAGTGATACAATGGTTTGATATTTTGATTAAAGGTTTTCTTTTTCTTCTCTTTTTGGCAGTGGGTTCTCTCTCCAAAGTACTTCAACTTTCCACATCCAATAACACTCACCATGATTCACATGGGATTTTCTGGGGCAGTGGCATTTTTACTCATCCGGATTCTTAAGGTATGCATGTGGTGCTGTTATACTTTGAAAGTGTTCCTTATTTTGGATTTATGGTTAAGATTGTTGACTCTGATCTTCACTTTCTATACATTGCTGGATTATTTTGAGTTTTTGACTGCATAGTTGTCACATAGTGTGCTAAGTTTGTATGCTTGATATTGCCATCCTCTTTTGTACTAGGCTTTGACATTGATAACAGACTATGGTCAATTTTTCTTAGGTGTCTCAAAGATTTGATTTGCGAAATGAAGCCTAACTGTGCTACTTGATCACCTTTCATTGTCTTATTATTTATTTAGTACCTTAATTTATGTTCTCTCATGCTAAATTCCAGGTTGTATCTCCTGTCAACATGACATTTGAAATGTAAGTGTATCTTCTCCGCTTCGAAGCCTTCTTTAGCTTATTCTCTTTTTGTTCTATTTATTTATTTTTACTCACTTTCTTTCTATCTCAGATATGCAACTTGTGTGGTACCAATTAGTGCTTTCTTCGCATCAAGCCTTTGGTAAGCTCTACAACTGTTTTTCTTCCCCCCCTCGAGATAGTTTAACAATGGTTGACTCTTGAAAAGAGCATCTACAAAGCCACAAAGGCTAACCAAGGGGAAACATAACCAAACAAGTATCAATATAAACACCGAATGCCATAGAAATTAGAACACAAACATCAAATAGTAGCTGCACCTCCATAACAATAACTAAACCCAAAAAGAAACAAAAACACCAACCAACTCCTTGAAGTACATGAGCATGCTGTAGCTACTTCACTTGTTGACGACTTGTAGAAGAACCAGGGAACTGCACCAAGCCACACACACATCTATAGCATGATAAACTTGCAGGGTTAATGGGAATTGGGAAATATCTCTCATTTGTATGTTTTCTATCTAGTTTAATTTGGAAAGTGCTTGATCAAGATTCTGTGAAGCATCAAACCATATTATCCCTGTTGAATTTTTTATCAAAATTTCAACGAGCTTAAGCTTTCTTTCCGGGTGCAGTATTTGCTAATTTTTACCCCATTTAAGTATAGTTCTGTTACTTTCGATTCGGTATGATATCTTTTCATTAGGTTGAATCAGTGTTTTTATGAATCTGGAGCTGTTACTCCTCCCTTGACTACTCAAACTGGAATTCTCCATTTGCCACTATTTACCTATCCTTGGAAATTTTCATTTCTATTGTTTGAATCTGTTCGAAGTATGATGTTTAAGAAACTATGATGGTTCACTTGTACAATTGAAAAGATCACATTGGTGGTAACTGGTAACTAAGTACTAAGTACTATTGACTATGGTTTCTATATAGGATAAATTCACAAGTTTGCTCCTTATGAAATTGGTTGAAAAATTGTATGAGAAACTTTTTATTTTATTTTATTATTATTACTTTTGTTGACAGGTTTGGTAATACTGCCTACTTGCATATATCTGTGGCGTTTATCCAGATGCTCAAGGCTCTGAGTACGTTCTCATTCTATTGAACTTCCCATGTTTATCTTACAGTCTAAACAATCTTTCCTTAATTCCAAAACTTGATGTTTCAGTGCCAGTGGCAACATTTGTTGTGGCTATTGTGTGCGGCACTGAGAAAGCAAGGTGTGATGTGTTCTTGAACATGGTGTTGGTCAGCATTGGAGTTGTTGTTTCCTCGTATGGGGAAATTCATTTTAATGTAGTTGGTACACTTTATCAGGTCACAGGCATTTTTGCAGAAGCTTTAAGACTGGTCTTAACACAAGTCCTTCTGCAAAAGAAGGGCTTAAGTTTAAATCCTATCACAAGCTTATATTATATAGCTCCATGCAGGTATATTCTGTTGAAATTTTCTGACTAGTTTTCCCTATACAAGAAATCAAGTATAGAAAATGTAACAGCTAATGTGTGTCTAGCAACTATCCAATTGATTCTTCTTGCTATTCCGGAATAGGTATTGTTAACGTTGATCAATGTTGATAAAAGATGTCACTTTATGTGATTCAATCTCTTGCTTAACAAGTAATGTTATTGAGAGCACCAATGCTTGGATATTAGTGAATCCAGTCTAATGTGATGTGATAACTTCTCGTTTGCTTTGTTATGCGCAGTTTTGTGTTTCTCTTTGTGCCTTGGTACCTACTGGAAAAGCCTGCAATGGAAGTTTCACAGATTCAGTTCAATTTTTGGATCTTCTTTTCCAATGCTCTATGTGCTCTCGCCTTGAATTTCTCTATTTTCCTAGTAATCGGTAGAACTGGTGCTGTGACCATCCGAGTCGCCGGCGTGCTTAAAGACTGGATATTAATAGCCCTTTCAACTGTTATATTTCCGGAGTCCACAATGACTGGGTTGAATATAACTGGCTATGCTATAGGTAAGTTTCAGTTGAAACTCAAAACACATTCTTAATATCACTCCCTCCTTTGTCTTGATCAACTATTGTATCTTTTACTTCTGCAGCACTATGTGGCGTCGTGATGTACAATTACATAAAAGTCAAGGATGTTCGAACCTCTCAACAACCTACCGAAATCATTCCAGATCGAATCACAAAGGTATCTTCTTGAGTCTTGACATGTATAGTTGCATTTCTATGTCCCAGTCTCATTGTAAACTTGTCTGATACACAAGGACTGGAGATTTGAGAAGAGACCTTCTGACATTTATGAGCCATTGAACGCCGCCAACAATGAGGGAAGCATTGGAGGTAATGGTTTCACATCAGATATTGAGCGTCGATGAAGAAGCACCACGACACTTAAAATTTAGTAGTAGCAGTTAGGGAGAACTGGCCTTGTTGGTTATGGAATGCACTTTTCTGAATCTGAATAATCAAAATATGTGTTTGTGAAAGGAGAAGGGTCTGTTTTAACTCTCTGTGATGGCCGTTTTACAATCTTTCCAATACAGGGAATCAAGGATAGTTATTATATAAACATTTAATTAGTAACCAAAGTGTGTAACTGTGTACATTCTTGAACCGACCAAGAATTAATAAAGCTCTACGGCAAAATAAACTTGCAAGAGTAACAGGCACTCTTAATCAAATTTTATAAAGACGTGCCATCTTATTCGGTAGAATTTTAGAAAACTATACGTTCGAAAATTTTCACATAATGCAAAATATTTAACTAAATTTAATTAAGTTGTTATAATCGTTTTTCACATCAGGTGTTTCTTTTTTTTCTTCTTTCCACTCCTATGCTATTGCTTTTTCTTCTTTTTTTGTTCGTTTTTCTCTTTCATTATCGTCGTTGTCACCACTACTGTGCCACTACCTCCATCTCCTCCTCCTTCTCATTATTCTTTTTTTATTTGAATTTTCTTTATCTCCTCTTTTCTTTTCCTCCTCTTCTTCCTCTATCATTATTATTATTGTCATTGTTATTGTTATTGTCATTATTGTCGTCTTCTTATATGTATAAGAGTTCAAATTCGAAATGCACCAAAATTTCTTAATAGTGACAACACATAAATAAACTCAGTTCAAAACAAGTTCAAATCAGAATGCACCGAAAATAAATCCAAAATAGACCAAAATAAAATCCAGAATGCACCGAAATTACTTAATGATGACGACACACAAACAAACTCAATTCAAAACAAGTACAGACTAAGTGATGGAGGTGGTGGTGTGGTGGTGTTAACGACGGCAATAACGAAAGAGAAAGAGGAAAAAAAAAGAGGAGGAGGAAGAGAAGAAGAAGATGATGATCGTAACAATGAAGGAGGAGGAGGAGTTTTGAGTTATCATTAAGTAATTTCGATGCATTCTGAATATAAATAAAGTGCCCCTTCCTTTCCCCCTTCACATGGAGGCAGGAGTACCCTTCCGTGATCTATTTGTGATCGTTCCGCAAAAGGAATTTTGCTCTAAGTAGTTTTCTGAGTTTAGAGTGAGCTTCATTTTCTGTAAGACCAGCCGATGTTTGTGAAGGATTACCATGTGTTCATAACACGCAACGAAAAAAAAGAAAATAATCCTAATGATCTATTTTATACTTAAACTTTATTCCAATAATATATAGATCAGATCTAAATACCATTAGACACTTTAGTAAAAACTTTATTCTTCGATTGTACGAAGACTCTATGGATATCCACACTGAGACGAACCTTTACTGTCAACTCCTTGACCAGTGGACATCTAATCTAAATTAATAAATCTCTTGCAACTCTTTGCACACCATAAAATTATTCTCCAAGAATTAGGCTCATATACGTTTATGTATGTAGAGGTAAAAGAATAAAACTCTTGTTATTAGTCTCATTTTCCTTTGCTCTTGTCATACATATATATAGTATGAGATTTGTTATTGATTTTAAATTTGAATCTCAAATTCAAATTTAAATCATATCTTTTTATTTTAAACTTGAATCTTTCAAATTTATGAATCAATCATAATTCAATTTAAAACAGAATCAGTTAGGATCTCATCCAAATTTAGAATTCAAATTTAGAAATAGAATAACTCATTATTCTCAAATCTCATTTAATATTCTCAATTATCATACTATTATTATATTATTGGTGCTAACAAAGAATTCAATAATATTCCATTTGAATGAATATAATTATTTATTTGATCAAATCAAAATAATAATTAAATAATTCTACAACAAAGATTAAAACATTCGTTAGTGTGTGACCCCATAGGTTCAATACTAAGCGGGTAGTAAATTAGTCATACTAAATTTACTAATTAAGGTTGACGTCTACCAACACTCCTCAACGACCTGATAGTATGAAGTAGTATATTTTTTTACTAAGAACCTGAGAAGAACAAAGTATATTCCTTCCATTTTTCTAGCTCTTGATTAACCCTTAGAGTATAGTTTAATTGTCAAACTCTAACATATTACTATTATTATAATGAACTGTGAATGACTTAAGAAACTCATTTCTTCATTCATTCAATCCCTTGGCCAAAGTTTTATTAATCTCAATCATTATAATCATAGAGTTCAAACTCTTTACCAAGAGTTGATAGATTTCTTATTAACAAATTATTAATTCTACAAATATTTAAATCATACCCAATATCCATTCAACTAGCACTGTAGGATATTAGGTGTTCGGAATCAAAGTATAATAAATATATTGTTAATTATTATGACGAATAAATTACCATTTGTACTAATAAAAGATACAGATGCAGGCAAATGTACCCATATAAGAATAAAACGACAATTATAACCACGGAAGATGGCTTCCGTGTGCCAAGAGTACCCGGACGTTGGTTACACAATTGGTCCGTTAGGGTATTTTTGGCACACGAAAGCTATCTTCCGTGGGTACAATTGTCGTTTTATTCTTATATGGATACATTTATCAGCGTTTGTATCTTTCATGGATACAAATGGTAATTTATTCTTATTATGACAGTCGCAGGTCATAATGGAAACTCTACTACCATGTTCATCTTGAGAATATCCTATTGACAAATATGCGGTAATTATAACCATTAGGAATTCTCAAATTGAGTCAGTTTAATGGTCATATCTCTGTATGCATCATCTATATATATAATTTAATAAATGGGATCTATTAATCTTTTTAGATTATTAATGTCTTTTTTAATAATCTTATGACCATGAACAATTTAGATTAAATTATAAAAGATTTACTGTCAATATTATGATCACTATCACAATGATAAATCTCTAAATTTAATCAAGAACATTATTATATTGACTCTTTAATATAATAACAATAACAAATTATTTGACATATGATTGATTGAATTGTGGTTATACTATTTATTCCCAATAGTTTGCACCCCGTCTATTTATGGGCTCTAACCTAGATCCTCCGTACAAGGCTCCTGTTATGTGGCTACTTGATAAAGTACCAGTGAGTTGTCCTATGACGACGTATGATTATATAGAGGAGTAGTAGATAACATTCCGCCTTTTGATCCCGTTCAACCTAACTCGAATTTTGAAAACCTAGAATGTATTTTCTCTTGCTTTTGTAGTCTAGAGGGATTATGTTGATATAGAGTATTAGAGTTTAGGCTAGTTTGGACGCCAATTTAGGAACTTCTTGAACAGATCAGAGCCTAGAATGTTGTATGTATATTTAAGTATATGGTTATTGTTTAGTTACTTCTAGGGATATCATAACTAAGATTTGAGCATTGTTGAGGGCTGGATGACTAAATATTGTTAACTGATACGAGTTGTATATATATGTGCGTGGTTGCTTATAACAACTTTATCTGTTATTATTTATGATTTATCTGTATATGTTCCTGCATATCAACCCCAACGTTTTAAAAAAAAAAATACCCCATAAAATAACAATGTTTTAACAACGAATCACGCTCATATAATAAATAACAGCTAAAGTTAAGAAAAGCAAATTGGTAGCGCTTGGTTTTTAATATGATCATGACATACTGAAAGTTGGGTCATTATAAAACACCTTAGGAATTGAGCATTTCATAATCATAATGCTCATTCGATTGGATCTCTCCTACTTCTCTATTTTAATCTCATTGGAATTTTCTGCAGTGTAAGTGGGTTTTTTTTTTCTCAAAGAACTATATCTAGATCCATACAATCGAGGACAATTTTTACGGTATCTTTATAAACCTTAAAGTTTATACCATTCGGCATAGGAATGCTGTTAACTTGTGTAGAAACATTAGTAGATGAAACCATAGTAACTGAATTAGAACAAAAAATATGCAGTGAATATTAGTTAAATAATTGGAAAAAAAAGTTCAGATTGAGATATCTAAAACAACATTAATTTTCAATTTTTGGATAGAAAAATTAACGATAAGTTTTTCTCTCATTGCAGTAATAAAATATTGTCAAAAATTTCTATTACACATTAAACTTTTCTTTAGACCGACTAAATACGCACATGAAAACTTAAATTTTGTAACCAATTTATTACTGCATATATTTTTCATTAATTGGTCAAAACAATAATCTTTCTTTGGACCGATTATTGACTGCATAATTAATAGAAAATAAACAAAAGTGTACAACGTTTATTATTTGGCCAAACAATAAATTTTCTTTGGGCCGATTATTGTTCGTATAAATAATAAACATCAATTTATTCTTAAATTCTCTATTATTCAAATATTATTAGTGTATACATATAATTTGGTCAAATATAAATCTTCTTTTGGATCGATTAATATTCGTACAAATGATATACACAATAATTCTTATATCCCAAAAGGATATTCAATCAATTTTTAATGATACATACAATTAAAACAAAACAATCATACTTCAATTTTATGAGTATCATTTTATATATAAATTTAAAACCTGCTTATATTAATACATATATATAAACGGCCCACAATATATAAATATATATAAATAAAGACAAGACAGTGAGAATAAAATATAAAATTAATATTCTTATATTTTATTTAGTAATTAATTAAAATAAATTATAAAAGTCTAATTTATTTTTATTTTCATTCAAAAAATTTAAAAAAATATACTAATAATAAATATAATTACAAAAAATTAACAATAATAATAAAAAAATAAAAAATAAATTATATTTTTATATTTTTTTATCAGAATGAATATAAAATATACTAATTTAATATTTTTAAATATAATATTTCTATCTATATCTTATCTGGTAAATACAATTTTCTATTTCTGTATTTCTATTTCGATATTTCGGGTCGGTAAACAAATGCAACCATATATATTGAGGCGCACACATAATATACATATATGTATACCCCTATATAAAAGTTACCTACTGCGTGCATATCATAACGTAAACCAGGCATATATATAGCCTGGTAATTAAAAAAAAAATTTGAATATTTTGATGATTAAATTATAAATAGTTTTGATATTATTTGTTAGAATAAATAATTTTATAATTTAGATTATTTAATATTTATATTAAATTATTAAAAATATATATTATAATACAGAAACGTATTTATACTCATAAAAGTGATAGAAGAGTTGTTTCAATTTTTTTCAATTAAAAGTTTTTGAATTTTTGATAGGATAGAATTATAACAATTCTGATGGAAAAAGAATTATGGAGGCGACTTTAGTGTATTGGAGACCGAAACCCTAAAATCACTATTTATATTTAAGCATGGTACCTATTAAACTTTAAAACCCAAATAAAAATAGTATCTCTAGTTTTATTCTCGTTTAATTCAAAATTAAAAGTAATTATCACTTATTCAATTCAACATTTATAATAATAAATGAGATCACTAATTATATAAGTTATTTAATGTGAAATAACATAATTTATTATTATAATTGATATATATATATATATATATATATATATATTGTCCACAAGTAAATTAAAAAATTAATAATTTTCTAATACCTTAAGACTTAAAAGCATATTTTAAAAGTATAATAATAAATTTTTTTTCATGTTTTTGATGTATTTATTAATGTATTAAAAATATAAAAAAATTTAAATTTTACAATTATTTTTATAAAATATTTTTTTTTTATAATATGTATGTTTAACTTATGTTTTTAGGACACAAATTAACAAAATTCTACATTTAATTATACATTTAAATTTTTTATGATCAAATTAATTACGTCTTAAAAACTTTGCTTATACTAGCTTGTGTGTGAATTTTACTAACTAAACTCTATATATAAGGTGTTCTATTTATATTTGCAAGATAACTTTTGTCTTTATTATATATTATCTTTTAAGTAAAATGCTAGTTGGTAAAGTTATGAAAAAGCTCAAATATGAAATGTATATAAAAATTTAATTATTTTAAGGTTACTTTTTTTTTTAAATTTTACCATCAATCTCTTGTGATTGGCTATTGACCAACTTCTTATTGCATCTTTGTGCCTTTATATTGATATTCAAACCTACTATTCATTCTCTATTTTAAAGTAATTAAGTAGATATGTACCAAATAATATAAAATTTTCTATTTTAGTTGCTTGCTTGGCAACACAATTAATTTATGTTGGTTCTCATCACACTCAATTTTCTATATTTGAATAATTTATATTAAAGTCCTCATAGAGTAGGTTAGTAAAACAAATTTATATTCTTTATGCTATACTTTTTATAATAAGGATAAAAATTAGAATTTTATGGAAAAAAACTTGATGTACATCCATGAATTTTTTTTAAATTACTTTTAGTTAAAAATAAGGGCAAATTACTAAAATAAATTGTCTACCTTTTAATATTACTAGAATACAATATCTATATATTGAAGACACAAATATATCTTTTCTATTTCTAATAAAATCTGATAGGAGTATGGTGGATTATGATTTGAACATAAATCGTGGTAAGGGTATAACGATTTACATTGGGTTGCATGTGAGAAGAAATTGTTACACCTCTCACAGTTTCTGATGGAATGATTAAAAGATATAAACCATGGTACTCCTATAGCAGTTTATGCTTGCGTATATCAATTTAAAAGTTAGATGAATGATTGGAATTTTGTCTATATCAATTTCAGGTTATATCAGTAATAATGTCAATTTTAACATCTAACAAGTATAATTACCCGTGCCATGTACGTGAGAAGATTGAAATTATAATTTTAAATTATTCTTTTAAAATTAATTTGAATTATAATAATTTGATTAATAAAAAAGTAACATGTTATGTATTGTTTGTTCTTTTTTTAATTCAGTGTTAATTGGATTAATTCTAAAAATAGTTATTAATCGATTTTAATAATGTACTTTCTTCAATAAATCACACATATATACTGAATGTGATCATAAATAATATAGTAATAATAGTTAAATCCACCAACAAATATATTAGCTATATTATCACACTATTAAACAAATTAAATATAAAAACTATTAACACTTATAAATCTATAAAATCGTACTTTCTTTGATTCGTGCGAGGGTTTACTTGTCAAATAAATTAAAAATATAAACAAAAAATATTTATAAGCTGGACCTAGCATCACTTGAAAGAATCATGAAAAATAATCAACTTATCTTATCATCCATGAGAACCATTTCTACGTAAGTCGTCTTGTTCTTGTCAAATTTGTATGGGACTTTCCATAACCTTATAATTCTTGCCTTTATTTTTCAAACCTTTTCATTACATAATCTACCGTACCATAGGTAACACTGTTGATAGAATCGTAATTAGTAGCCCTTAGATATGAAAAATAATAAACAGAAGAAAATTTATGTCCGAAGTACGAATTTTCTAAATGATAAATTAAATAATTGTAACAATTTACTATTACTCCTTCTCTATATATATATATATACACTAATTATACACGGTAATAATTAGCAAATATCTTCAATGGAAATACTTACTACAATTAGGTGAAATTTATTTCATTATATTTTATTAACCTTTATGATTAATTCAATAGAGATACTTACTCAATATATATGTTATCTACATTAATTATATGCCAATATTTTTAGAAAAGAGCTAAAAGAGAAGATATATAAATATATATAATATCATTGCTATATAGGAAGTAGGGCTGTCAAACGGGCTAGTCCGGTTCATTTAGGCCCAGCCCATTAAGCCAATGGGTTAAATGGGCTAACCCGTTTAAGCCCACTTTATTCGCAAGCCAGAATTTTAATTTCTAGCCCGGACCGTTTATGGTCAGTCCAATGGGTTAAATGGGCCAGCCCGTTTATCATTTAATTTTATTTTTTGAAAAATATTTTGACAAAAAATACCACTTTTAGGTCAAAAATCTTTAAAAATAATATTTTTTTTAGTTGATAGGTCTGATTTTCAGGTCGAATCGAGAGAAATATCAACTAAAAGTACTAATTTTTTTGAAAAAAATGTAAAAAAAAAAATAAACGGGCCACCCATTTAGCACACAGGCTAGCCCGAAATTTAAACGGGTTTAATTTTAGAGGCAAAGTCCGCCCATTTAAATGGGTAAAGGGGTTGGTCCGATGAGTTTAGCCCATTTTGACGGTTCTAATAGGAAGCATACATAAATTGATACATTTTTTTATTATATTATACAACTTAAAATTGTAGTATCATGTTATTATTAATTCTAGATACTTGTTATAATTATATCAAATTTAATTATAACTCTAAATAAATAAAATAGATAACATTCAATATTATTTTTTTCTTTTTGCATTCAATATTTACTGTAAATATAAAAAGTAAGATAATTAATGAAAAAATATGAACTGAAAATAAAATATATTAATTAAAATTCAATTTGTTATCTAATTAATCTTGTATCCATACAATAAAACTTTATGAAAATATTATGAATCACAAACTTTTTTTATTCTACATAAAAAAAAACACTATACGTAACTTTTAGTCGTACAAAAATAATTATAAGAATTAATTATTGATGTTGATATTAATCACAATTAATTATTGATATCCTATTCTTTTTTTAAATATATTTTACCTTTTTTAAAATATAATGCATGTACCATGTAGACCTTATTATTATTATTATTATTATTATTATTATTATTATTATTATTATTATTATTATTATTATTATTATTATTATTATTATTATTATTATCCACTAATTGATATCAAATTAAATAGGTCACTATTAATATGTGCATCAACTATCTTCTAATAAAATTATTATACTTAAATGCGGATTAGAACTATATCAATTGATATAATTAGAATGATTAAAAATATCGATAATTGATACGTAGTTTAATAACGCATTAAATATTGATTATAATTAATTAATTTATATAAATTATAATAAATGGTGAGATTTGAATGGCTAATCAAATTAATTAATTGATATAATTAATTAATTATAATTGATTTGCTTTGACGAATTAAATGAAATAGATTTGAAAACACCTCAAGAGCATGCGACATCAGTTCCATCATTAAATGCAAAAATTCTATTTTTATATAATAGAATAGAATAGAATAGATAGATAATAAAGATATTTTCTTAAATTAGTGTAATTATACATTATTTATTAAATATTTATTATAATATTGTAATATTATTATAATAAAAATATTTTTATAAAATAAATTTATTTAGAGAAATATAAATTGGTTATTAATGGCCGATGCCATTATCATATAATTATCATATTATATTATTATTATCATTATTATTATCAATATAATTAAAATGATCAAAAATATTTTCGATTGATAATTGATAAGTAGTTTAATAATGTATTAAATATTGATTTCATATAACTATAATAAAGATATTTTCTTAAATTAGTATAATTATGTATTATTGCTTAAATGCTAATTATAATATAATTATAATAAAGATATTTTTATAAAATAAACTTAGAAGAGAAAATAGTGTATTATTTTTGGCAGGAAAATAGATTCACGAGGAATCGACACCTCATTTTCATTAGTTGAAAGAAAACCTAATTTTAGTATATATATATAAACTAATTACAAACTGTATGAATTTTTAATGCAGATACTAATTGTTACTAATAGAAAAAAATTATATAAATAGAAATTATATAATTTCAATCAATTTCGTATAACAAAACAGTGGTTAACAAAAAGTATGGAATTTTTTTTTTACATACGTATTATGCCATACGTATAAATTATACGGGTTATTTTATAACTTTATATATATATGTATAACAAAGCAGTTTAATATTATATTTTATCTATATTAATAATATGTCAAAATTTCGAAAAAAGAGATAAAAGTGGAGATATATAAATATGTATAATATTATTGTTATATATGAAGCAGTTTTATATTACTATAATTATAGAGACTTACTATAATTATATCAAATTTAATTATGACTGTAAATAAATAAAATAGGAAACAATCAATACTAATTTTTTCTTTTTATAGTCAAAATTTACTGTAAATATAAAAAATAAAATCACTAATGATTAAAAATTTGAGTAGAAAATAAAACTCCATAAGCTAAATTCAA
Organism: Arachis hypogaea; assembly: GCF_003086295.3. Classification (NCBI taxonomy): domain Eukaryota; kingdom Viridiplantae; phylum Streptophyta; class Magnoliopsida; order Fabales; family Fabaceae; genus Arachis; species Arachis hypogaea. The sequence goes on from NC_092046.1 coordinate 133,583,892, forward strand.
TTTGTTAACTAATTAATTTGATGTCCATATAATAATAATAATATTATTATATATTGACTAAAACTGTGAATACATACTAATAAAATTATTACATACGAATGAGAATTAAAATTTTATCAATTATATAAATTCGAAATTATTATTATTATTATTGAATAATGATGATAATTCATGTGATAATGAATATTACCTATAAAACATCTAAAATTAAATAATATTCAACAGTAATTATGTGACAATTATAATTCAAAAATTACTGTATATGAAGTCACGTGAATGATTATTATAATTGATATAATAATTGCTATAATTACTACATATTCTCAATCTTATAAGTTGTATCAATTTAACTATATCAATTATATTCAAATTAGTAGTCAATTATTTTTATAAAAATTCTTGCTATAATTAGGTTATACTTATGAGATTATCTTGTATTAATCGTTATAATTAATTTAATAAAGATATTTATTAAGTATATATGTTATCTATATTAATTATATGCCAATATATATTTGTAAGAATGAGTTTAAAAAAGTGATATATAAATATATATAATATTATTGTTATATAAAAGTTAGATTTAAATAATATATTAAATATTGATTTGATATAATTATAATAAAAATATTTTTCTAAAATAATATAATCATATATTATTTATGAGCTAATTATAATGCAATTAAATATATAATAATATTCTATATTATTTATTTACCGTCATGATTTGATTTGATTGTTTTCTAGTTTATTTACTTACATAAATGATTAAAATATATAGCATAACTATCGTAATTATTATAATTTTATGATATAATTATAATTAACATATTTTATCATAATTAAATATTGATTTGATATAATTATAATGAAATTTTTTTTCTAAAATAATATAATCATATATTATTTATGAGACAATTATAATGCAATTAAAGATATTATTATATCATAATGTCTACTTACTATATTAATATAATATCAAAAGATACATGTTTCATTATTTTTTATAGATAAAATCGGTTTTTATTGGCAACTAAATTGTGCTTAGGACAACGAAAACTATATATTTAGGTAGAGTTTTTTTGTCAAATATAATGAAAATACCAATAAAGAAATAAAGAATAAAAATAAACTTAAATAATATACTTGACACTACTTTATTTTATTAATTATTAAATTATTTAAAAATAGTACATCCACGAAAAATAATCATAATATATAAATTGAGGCAATAATTTAAAATTCTTTAATTATAATTTAATCAAATACTAATATTAAAACCAAAATTACTTAAACAATATTGAATCTATTCTAGTCTTTAGTCATGTATAGTATAAAGTCATTCTCGTAACGACAACCAATTGAAATAATATCGTAAGTATCAACATTTAAAATTCGTACAAATTTAAAATTAATAGTACCTCAATAGAGTTAAAAACACAACGAAAAGGATGACAAAAGTATTGAGAGTTTGGGACATTCATCTTGCAGCTCACAATAAAAATCTGAGGACACTTGCTGCAATAAGAGCAATTAAAAAAAAAAAACAAAAAGAAAAATAAAATCTGAATTTGAACCAAATTGACCAATTTAGGATGGTGAATCTAATGAGAAATTATGCAACCAAACAATTATAATAATTTGATAAAAAAGGAGGATGAGTAAATTATAAATGTTAGATAATTAAAATTATTGATAAGTAGTTTAATAACGATCTACTTAATTTTAATTATTTTAATTATAAAAATAAATTACAAATGTTAGATAATTAAAATTATTGATAAGTAGTTTAATAATGCATTAATAATTAAAATATCACAACTGATATTACAATTTTAATCGAATAATTAAAATTATAATAATTTACTCATCCTCCTTTAACCACATTCCATTAGGTTGGTCATAATAGGTGAGTAGATCCAATAATCATTCGGTAAAGTAGAGATTATTGCCCCTTCTTTGAACGCTTACATCCATGTAGTTGGAATCCGAATTAGTGAAGACAACTCGATGAGGTATTTTATAGATGTGATGCATTGTAAACGATTGTGGTAAAAGACAATTGAACTGGAACATTAGACGATAAGAACAACTTAGAGTAACAACAATTAATAAATTATTAAAAGAATAATATAATAGAATGAGTATATGAAAAATATTATAAAAAATTATAAATTGTACCTTAAAAGGATCAACTTCAATAAAAAATGAAGAATACATTCTTATTCTATGAAGTAGTAAAAAAAATACTAAATATAAAATTATGAGCTGACTCTCAAATTTAGATGTATGTATGATAGAAAAACACTATTTATAGACCTTAATAAAACAAAAATAAATATGTAAATTAATTACTATTAAGGCAATTTGTTATTATGTACAGTAATTAGGCATTATAATTGATAAGTAGTTTAATAGTGCATTAAATATTGATTTGATATAATTATAATGAAGATATGTTCTTAAATTAGTATAATTATATATTATTCATTAAATATTAAATATAATATAATATAATAATATAATTATAATAAATAATTTAGAATAGATGAAAAATTTTATTCGTTTTGGAGGGAAAACGGACTCACGAGAAAGTGACACGTCACTCTTATTAGCTAGGGGAAAACCCAATTTTAGTATATTAAGTAGATTGTTGTGCCTTGTTTGGAATTTGAATTTGTTAGTTTGACAGATTCCTAAGTACGATTTAGGTTGAGTGCACATATTTTTGAGTTTTGACACTACACTAGTTAGTCTAATCGATGATATGTTAAACTTGTATTCATATAAAATAAAAAAATTTTCATTTATCTAAAATGGAACTTAAAGAAGTATAAAATAAATAATTATATGTTATATACATATCATTCTGACTATTACAAGTTAATTAACTTAATATTCATTCCTTTTGGTGTACCATTCTAGATTCATTATAATCTAATGTAAATAAAAGTGGTATAAAAATAATATAAGTTTTTATTAGTATTGTATTAAACTCTAGCAAAAAAAAATATGATACAGTTCATACAAACAATACCAAAATATATAACAACTTTAACCACTCGTATATGTGTACTTAATGCATCACAATAATAAATCACATAGAATTAAGAACTTTAACTTCTTATTCCACTGCAATAGAGTAGGAGTAGCTGTCTCTTGGTCATTTTACCTCTATTATCATATAAAAATACTTTAATTTTTATAATAATTCTAATTAAATATAATAAAAAAATATATACATAAAACTAAATTAAATTAAAATTTATTTTTTATAATATTAAAATAAGAATATATTAAGTAAATTATTAATTAATAAGAATATATATATCTTATATATTATATTCACCCATTTATTTTAAATGTATATACTAAAATATTAGAGAAATAAATTTATATTTTTTATGCTATATTTTTTATAATAAGAATAAAAATTAGAATTTCATGAAAAAAAAACTTTGATCTAAATGAATTTTTAAAAATTACTTTTAGTTAAAAATAATATTAAAATATATAAAATTTTAATTAAAACTTTTAATTTTAATATAATACTTTTAATTTTTTTTTTGCTTTTCTTTATAAAATTTTTGGATTTGTCGCTACTTTAAAATAAACTAAAAAAAAAACAAAGAAAAAAAAAGATCTATCTACAAGAGATTAGTTAATGTAACATAACAGAATTATAAATGACCTATACATAATTCACAATACAATAAAAATAATTTACTCGAAATTCTAACATTATACTTAAAAAAAGGTAAACACTCACATGCAGAATTTTTATATAAAGTTGTTAGTTAAAAACTGTTAGATAAATTAATATATTTGACTAAATTATTATTTAACAACTTTTAACTATCAATCTTACAGAAAAATAAATGAGTTTTCAACCCAAAAAATATGCATTGTTAATTCACTGAATCTAACCTTGAAGTTCAAATACAGACTGCTTAAACACATATTTTTATTAATTACTTTGTAATAAAAATGGTTGAAAGACACTTAATGATAACAAATTAAATTATTCAATTATGTGTACACAATTCATACACAACTCAACGAATACAAAAATGAAGGCCTCTTCGATAAAGACATTAAAAATATTTTTTTTAAAGATATTTACATGTATCATAATATTATTAGACATTTTTATTAAATCAGTTAATAATTTATTTTTTAATAAACCAAAACAAAATCAGTTTATTATAACAACAATAATAAACTCAATTGTCTGTATTATAATTATTAAATCCGATTTAATTTGATTGATTTACACAATTTAAATTGAATCATGTTTATATTTTTTAATAAAAAGATAAATATATCCCTAATTTTTAAAACAAAAATTATATAAATTGGTCAGTTTGACCAAATCCGATAACAGTTGGATTTATTGTTATTGTTATAAAAAAATCGGTTTTATTCTAATTTGTTAAAAAATTCAAAAATAATTAATTTATTAATATGTCCAATAATAATACAACACATAAGTATCTTTATAAAAAGACGTTTTACGCCTTCTTTTACAAAAAATAGCCTCATTTTTTATACTAAACGGGGTCTAAAGACCAAAAACACAAAAAACAACTATATCACAAATCTTCTAGGAAACACAACTTCCTGAACATCTGCATGCAAGACGTGAATTAAGAAAAAATGTGGGACTTCGAAGAAGGAAATTTCCAGTTCCCTTCCTTGCTCTTGTTTAGCCAGCAAATCTACAACAAAGTTTGCCTCACGGTAGATATGGCGAAGGTTCACTCTATCTAACTTAGTCAGGAGCTGCTTGATAGAGCAGATCAGGGACACTCTGTATGTATACGAGTGTGGAGGCAATCGTCTCTACTACGATTTGAAATTTTTTTTGAGTAGTATATAATAATAATATTTATTTGTCTTTACTAAATTATTAAATTTGATCCCACAATAAATTTTTATTTAATTTTTGGTACTTCATAGTCAATTTAAAAATTATATAGTAGACGTCATTAGAATGATCAATTCTCAATTTAAATAAAATTTGTGCTTTTTCTTAGAAATTAACTTGAAAGAGTGTAATTTATCTTTTTTTTTATATTAGTTTTAATTTTTTTTTTGTAACTACATTAATTGAAAGAACTTTTTCAACTATGAATCTCAATAAGAATTGATTTCTAATTGTATAAGTAAATTTTTAAATAAGTATTTATTTATATATATGTAAAAAAAAAACTATACATCCAAGTCTTTTTATGAACTAAGTCTAACCAAGTTAAACAATCAAACTTAAAATAATATTAGTCATAACTGATTTTTGTTGTCTTAGACAAATTTGATTGGACTTGGTTAACAAAAAAATACGAATATATAGTATTTCAATGGGAGTTGGAACTACTGGATCAATTACATGAGACATTGAGACCTGTGCAACTAGTTGTTAACAGAGAGGATAGGGTAGTATGGAAATATGACAGACAAGGAGTTTATACAACTAACTCATTTGTTCAGGTTTTGCAGGAGGCGATACTACCGGAGGAGGTGACAAGCTACAGCTTTACAAAAACCATCTGGAAAGGGTTAGTTCCACCTAGAGTGGAACTATTTGCTTGGTTTGTCCTGCTAGGTAGGGTGAATACAAAAGAACGGTTAAGCCGTTTGGGGATCATTAACCAGGACGACAACATCTGTGTTCTATGTAATAAGTATGCGGAGCATGTGCACCACTTGTTTGTATGCTGTGAATTTACTTGGCAGGTGTGGAGTGCTTGGTTAGCGATGTTTGGACAACAATGGTCTATTTCAGGGTCAATGCGAGAACATTTTCTGAGCTGGACAGAGGGACCAAGGAGGAGGGAGGATAAAGAACAACGACTGAGATGCTTTTGTACGATTGTTTGGAACATCTGGCTGGAGAGAAATAGAAGGATATTTCAGAACATGAACAAAGGTGTTGAAGATATCACTCACATGACTGTGTTGAGCCATAACGAGTGGAGTGGTGTAGACCCCTTTTGTTGTTGATGGCAATACCGGAGATGACAAGGGGATTTTAAATTGTTCTACTCTTACTTGAATTTTGTTGTTACTATTTTTCTTTATTTTGGTTGTTAGCTCTGATTGACTGCTCCACAGTATTGTGTTGAGCTCTTTCTTTTAAAAAAAAAAGATATTTATAAGGGTAAAGTATATTTTTTGTCCCCAAAGTTTGGCAAAAGTTTTAAAAATATCCCTAAGTTTTATTTTGTTTCAATTTTGTCCCAAAAGTTTTCGATTTACATCAAATATACCATCGGAGGCTAAATTTTCAGAAAATTTAAGACCAATATAACAATAATGCATGAAAATTATACTTGATTTGCTTGTGTTGAGAGGTTATTCTTATGAAATTGTTGTTGAATCGATCTTAAATTTTTTGAAAAATTAGCCTCAGGGGTATATTTGATGCAAATCGAAAACTTTTGGGACAAAATTGAAACAAAATAAAACTTAGGGATATTTTTAAAACTTTTGTCAAACTTTAAAAACAAAAAATATACTTTATCCTATTTATAAATGATTATTTTAGTATTTTAATTTGTAAAATTAGATATTATAAAAACTAATCATGTTATATTTATATCGAAAATAACTAACTATGTATATATATTGAAATAAAAAATACATATTAAAAATAAATTAAATAATACATATATTTATATACGAATACATAATAATTAATAAATAATTTAATACTAATTTTTATATACACATAATATATATATATATATATATATATATAATCTTCAAGTCAATTGCGAATTTCACTCCCACATACAAACCCCATAATTCTGCCATGGTTATTGTGCATCTTCCTAAAATATAGGCTGAAACCTGCAATAAACCGTCCTCTACAATCTCGGATTAGTCCGCCGCTAGCTCTGTTGCTCTCAGGTTGGAACACAGACCCATCGACATTCAACTTTATCCAATCCTCTTCCAGGGGTTCCCAAACAACATCTTCTCTGGCGAGTCTCAATTTCTTGCTACTCTGTTCCGTGATATTCAGAACAGAATTATAGTTTTCTGCCAATGTCTGAATCAAGTGTTGCAATCGGTTGCTCTGGGGGGAAGTGTGATTGAAAATTATCTCATTCCTGTACCTCCATGCTGTGTTGCAGGTTATGATGAAAGTAATGGTCCATGGTGTACCATTTTGAAGTACAGTGGTTTTCATCAGGTTAGTTTTTAGCTAGTCTTTATAATTTTGACTGAAAAACATTCCCTGTGAATCACTGGCTTCAATGCTCTTCCAGACATTACGGATATAGGGACAATCACGTAACGTGTGGACCAAAGTCTCATCATCTCCTTGGCATCTCGGGTAGCTCCCATCCTCTGTAAGTCTTCTTCTTTTCTGGTAATTTGTTAGCAAGGCCACATGCATCAAAAGTCAACTAAATGATTTTAATCTCTGTGGTAATTTGGCTGTCCATATGTGTTTGAACGAATTGTTTTCTCACTCCCCATCATTATAAAATGCTTCATATGCTAACTTGATAGAAAAAATTTCGTCTGAGGCTGGTAACCAACTAATACAGTCATCCCCTATGACGGGATTAGATACTTTGATTGAGTGCATTATGTCTGTGATTTCCTCAGGTGGCACAAGACTTAGAGCTCTCCAATTCCAATCCCCATGACCTGTAGTATAGTTGGCGACATTTTCTTGTAATCTATCTTCATCTAGGTTCACCAGTGCCACTTCTTTTAAGTTTTCGAACCCTGGGATCCATTGATCTGTTCAAAAATGAATCCTCTTGCCATTACCAATCCGCCAAATAAACTTTCTTCTAAAATTTTTCCAGATTTTGTTAATGCCACATCGTGCATTAGAATTGTTTGCCCTTAACTGGACTTTGGGGTTAATATCATCTCCGCACCCATATTTAGCTCGCACAACCTTCACCTAAAGCACATCTATATTCAAAATTATCCCCCAAGCCAACTTCATAAGAAAGAGGGAGTTGGATTCCTGAGACTTTCTTATGCCCAAGCCCCCTTTGTCCTTTGATTTACAAACACTATCTCAGTTTAGTAAATGGATCTTCTTTTCTTCCGCACTGCTCCTCTAAAGAAAATTCCTACACAAGTTGTCTATTTTATTGTACACTGCTGTTGGAATCTTCATGGTCTGCATACAGTAACTTGGAATGGTAGAGAGAACCGACTAGATGAGGGTACACCTTCCTGCCAAAGAGAGGGTCTTTTTATTCTAACTAGATAATTTGGCTTGCATTCTAACAATGACAAATTGGAACTGTTGTTGATTGTATCTCTCGTGAATAAGGGGACCCCTAAGTACTTTCTCAGATTTGTTGTAAGGGAAATACTTAGTTCCTGACTAAGCTGCTGCCTATTGTTGTGGTTGACATTGCTAGAGAAAAAAATGCTTGACTTCCCAAAACTAATTTTCTGACCCGAATAGTCGCAAAAGTGTTGGAGAGCCTCCTTAATGATCTGAACCTACCTCATATCCGCTTTAGCTAATAAAACCAGATCATCTACAAAATAGAGATGAGAAATTTTAGGACCTCTTCTCAAGAGTGTTAATTTTATCTTCCACCAAACTATAAATCAATTGAGATAATTTGTCAATACAAAGAACAAATAGATAAGGTGAGAGGGGGTCTCCCTGTCTGATTTCTCTTGTAGGAGAGAAGCATTTTGAAGGTGATCCATTCCACAACAGATTCATGGTTGGAGTTAATAAGCAATGAGCAATAATACCTTATTATCTTCTCCGGGATACTCGTATCACTAAGAGTATCTATCACAAAGCCCCAATTTAATCTATCATAGGATTTCTCTAGGTCAATTTTGATAGCCATGAGCTCTTTTCCTCGCCTCTTGTTCCTCACAGTGTGTACCACCTCTTGAGCCACAAGAATATTATCTGCGTTAATTCTACCAAGCACGAAACTAGATTGTGTGTTAGAGATAAGAGTAGGCATGAACTTTTTCAATCTACACGTTATGATTTGAGTCACAAATTTATAACAAACATTATCGAGACTTATTGGTCTAAAATGCCCAAAATTCTCTGGAAAGAAAATTTTGGGGATAATAGCAATAAGAGTCTGATTAACTCTTGCAATATTACTGGGATCATTAAAAATCAGTTTCACCCAGTCCAGTAAGGAGTTCGCAACAACATCCCAAGCTTGTTGATAAAATTTTGCTGGCAATCCGTCACTCGCCGGCGCCTTCCAACTCCCCGTAGAAAAAACAGCTTCCTTGATTTCTTCCGTGGTCACCTCTCTGGCTATATCAGGATATTCCCTGTCTAACAACTTAGGAAACTTATCAGTAATACTAAAGGGGTTAAAATTCATGCTAGAACAATAAAGAATTTTAAAGAAATCAACTTCCTAAGCTTTAAGAGTTTCTATATCTTCAACCCATTCTCCATCGTCATTTTTAAAGCTGTGACTTTGTTCCTTCGCCTCCTTCCATTCGCTTTTTGGTGAAAGTATTTTGAATTTTTTCTCACCAAAATTGATGTAGTTACATCTTGACATTTGTTGCCAATAGATTTTCTCTTGGATTGCTATGACTTCATACTCTTTCCACAATCCCTTTTGGAGTTTATCCAAGTGGGGATTGGGGCTAAAGGACTGCTTGTTAATAATACCCTCGAGCCTTGACAGGAGCCTTTGCTTTCTCTTAAAAATATTACCAAAAACTTTCCTATTCCAAAGTTTGGCTTTTTCTATGAAGCTGGCTATGTTCTTCAGCAAATCATCTTGGTTCTTCCAACTTTCTTTTACCATATTATCATAATCTTCATGTAGGACCGAGGGAGCCAGGAATCTGAACAGCCTATTCCCATCCTTAATCTGTGTCATATGAAAGTCTAATAACATAGGTAAATGATCAGACTTAAGTTTAGGTAGGTGCCTAACACCAATAGCAAAAAAAGAATTAGAGAACTCTAGATTGTAAGAAAGCGATCCAGCCTTCTCCTCGTGTTTCCTCTACTCCAAGTAAAGGGTGGCCTAGAAAAGCTTAAGTTCTTTAAATCACAAATATTAATGTAATTTATAAATTTATTGGAGTCTAAAGATAAGTTTGAGAAACCCTCTCTATCATTACTAGACAAAGTGGAGTTGAAATTCCCTCCCACGCACAAAGGTTCATCAATAGTGCTCGCAATGTTTTCCAAATTAACCCAAAGATCATTCCAAATTCCTACTCTAGGACTACCGTATACCGCTTTAAGATACCAGTGTATGTCATTCTCCCATATGATTTTCATATGAATAAATTGTTTGTAGACTGAGAGGTGTGACATTCCAATGATCTTTCCTCCAAAGACACCAAATGAATCCCGAAAACCCTTCCGCTTCGCTAATACACCAAGAATCAAAGGCCATCTTTTTATAACGGCTTTTGTAAACTCCGGGTAATTAGTAAATAATTAACTAATAAATTAATTATTATTTAAAGAAATTAGAAACTTAAATTTTATAGTTTAAAGAAGTAGAAATAATTAAAATATAAATTTTGATACTAATTTTAAAGATTTTAGCCCCAAAAATGGGCCAATAGACCGAATCGGACGAACCGGGCTGAAGTGGGACCAGGCCTATAACCTAATCCACGTTTAAAACTTTGATTCAGCCTTTCCTCCCCTTTAAAAATTCAAGAAATATGCTGAATGAGAGAAGAGGGAGATGAAACACCGTAACCCTCGTTTCCAATTTTAATTTCACGTAACTTTCAATTTGGAGCTCCGATTGACGAGCCGTCAGTGGCCACGCGTTTGTCTTGGAATTCTCTACAAAACCCACCCAACAATTTGGTAAGAAAATTGATATCTCGTGCCAGTTCTCACTCCTTTTCAATTCGTGATTTTGGGTTTTAGTATTTGAGAGATTTTGTGATTTTGATGGTTTAGGGATACTTTAGCAGCGGATAATTATTGGGTTTCGCCCATATCATTCATGGGTAAAGTGAAAAACTCATATCCCTTGTGAATACTTTGATTATGTGAAGTTTAGGTATTGATTTGTGGCTATGTATGGAATCATATGTATTAGATTGAATTTATATTGAATTGGAGATTGAATTGGTGAAATTGGATGCTTGGGAGTGAACTATGGAAGCTGAATTTTTAATGGAGAGGAATTGGAGTTTTGGAGCTTGAGGAACGGTGGATCTTTGAAGTGTTCCGAGCATTAGGGGGAAATCGACCAAGGTATAGTTTTGGTTTCTCATAGTTAATATTTAATGTCACGTGAAAACTTAGGCTAGAAGTCCTTAAGATAGGAATGAACTGAATGAATTATTGATGGATTGTGTATATGGCATATGATGTGTGATTCATTTTCGTAAACGGTTTGCTATTGGAGTTAGTTGGTTTTTGGAAAAGATTTAATATTGGAATTGGTTTGATTTTGAAATAATTTGATACTGGAAATGATTTAAATGACCGAGAGATGTTTGATTTGGTGGTTAGGATCCTTGTGGGGTGGCAAAAGTCCAAGTTTTAGAGATGTCGAAATTTTTATGAAAATAGGTGGCTTGGTTTGAAGTGGTTATTTAGAAAGATTTGGATTTTTAAGGATTTTATAATTTGATTGAGTTATTAAGAAAATGATTACGTTTTGAGTTTGCTTTATTTAGAAAAGAATGAATCGTGTTTTGAATATGAATTGTTGATGAACGAAATGAGAGGTGTGATAATAAAGAATGTAGAATGATGAGAATTGATTTTTAAGTTTAACTGTTGAATGAATATGAATGAATTATAATGATAATGAGATATGTGTGACCGGATAAGATGCGGTGGCATTGTCCACTCGCTCCGAGTCAATGATGACGTTGTATGAGATATGATTGAGGATGTGGTTGGCTATGAGAAAGAGGAAGGTTGAGAACTGTAACACCACATGCGTAAGAGGCAAGGGTGAAGTTATCCCCTGCTCCGGATACGCGGGTAAGATGCAAGGGTTGCGGTGTTGTTCCACTTGCTTCGTGTTTGGTGTTTTGTCCAGTGTTAGTTACTGGACATGTCGGGTTTGGCTTTATAACCGACATATGAGACTCATCGGCCATAGGGCAGGCATACATCATATGCATATGTGTCTTTTTTTGATTGTGCATTAATTAGGCTTGACTATGTGATTATTATGCTTACTTGCTATATTTGCTATTTGCTGTATCTGTATCCTACTTGTTTTTACTTTGTCTGTATTGCTTGTCTGTGCACCGAAGTTTTGGAGGATTGGAGGAAGGCGAGAAGCTGAGAAAATAAGTAGAATTGAGTTAGACTTAAGAACCGTAGATAGCCCACATTGTATTATGGTTTTAAACTTTAACTCTAAGCTTTATATCTCAGTATCAGAGTTCTAGGATTGCCGTTGGCTTTTCCGGGATCTTTTATATTAACTATGCCGGCATTTTTACCATGCTGAGGACTTCCAATTCTCATTTCATACATGTTATTTTTCAAATGCAGGTTGGGCAGCACCGCACTGAACATTCTAGAGACTGTGGAAGTGAAGAACTCTTAGGTATCAGGGTTGTATTTTATTTATGTTTGCACATGTATATAGATTCTCCACCTTGTATATATTATGTTTTGTTCTTCCTAGAGGTTGACTTAGAAAAATAGGTTTGTAGCTTGGGTTTAGGGTATTCTTTGGGGTCATATATATATATATATATATATACTCTGGCCGGCCTTTGTTTCGCAGGTCGAGTCTAGAACTTGATTATATTTACCAGTTGGAATTATATATATGTCTTTTAGTTTTCTGTATAAGCTTTTCGTCTTATCGTTGACCATGAGCTTTGTACCTTCGCTTTTATTTTAATCGTACTGTTTCTTTCAAGACTCCTAGTTATATTACTCTTGTCACATATATAAGTATTTTTACTTTTAGAGGTCGTAGCGCCTCGCCATCTCTGATTTACATCATAGGCGTAAAGCTCTGTGTGGTAAGGTGTTACCTTATGGTATCAGAGCAGTTCGTTTCTGTAGAGCTTGAGGGACGGACTGACTATGCTTATGAGTATACTCTGACTGTGTGTACATGCTATTTAGGATGTCTGCTTGAAATATATAACATAAATGTTGGTGAGCATATTTTGGAGATTCGAAGCACTTGACTTGAGATATTAAGACTGATCACCTTAATATTGATTGTTCGGTGTGGACAAGACCCAACGGACATCTTGTGGACGCGAGCGAGGTGTTATGGAAATAATGAGGAGCTGTTCTCGATTACTTTTCGTAAAGTGATCGAAATTTTCGAGGGCGAAAATTTTTATTGGGGGGTAGGATGTAAACCCCGAGTAATTAGTAAATAATTAACCAATAAATTAATTATTATTTAAAGAAATTAGAAACTTAAATTTTTTAGTTTAAAGAAGTAGAGATAATTAAAATATGAATTTTGACACTAATTTTAAAGATTTTGGTACAAAAACAGGCAAATGAACCAAACCGGACGAATCAGACCCAAGTGGGCCCAAGCCCATAGCCTAATTCACGTTTAAAACTTTGATTCAGCCTTTCCTCCCCTTTAAAAATTCAAGATATACGCTGAATGAGAGGAGAAGAAGGAGATGAAACACCGTAACCCTCGTTAAGAAAAAATGGGGTTGGTAAAAAATACTACTCCTAAACTTTCTAATACAAGACATGATCCCAAAAAGACTAAAAAAAAATTATGTAGTGGTTCAAGTAAATCCATTACATGATTGAAAATTAGATAATAATCCGGAAATTGCAATAGATAATAAAAAACATAGGTTTGAGATGATTTTTCAATCAAACCTGGCTCATGCTATCTCCTCATACTGGTGATACATCAATGGGGCTGCATGACAATGAAAAATTTTCTTAGAATCATGATAATTAATAAATCAATTCATCAAAAGACCATTAAGTAATGCAGATCCTTTTCAAAAAAATCATATCCAAGATATATCAAAAATCACCTAAAGCCGACAACTCTGTTAAAAATAAACTTTAATGTAAATTATATTGCAACCCTGGACATAGATAACCTAACATTCAATAATTTAATTAAGTATTAAATCAAATTAAATTAGTTTCTAACCTACATAGTTAATTTAATATTTAAGACGTAAATCATAAAATTCAACTAAGTTAAATTACATTAACAAACTCTATCATTTAAGGATTATTTTATATTAATTTTAAATAAAGTAAACTAAATTAAATTAATCTTAAACAAATTAAACCAAATTAATTTTAAATAAATTAAAATTGACTAAATTACTGCCTCATTAATCTAACTTTAAGAATTAAATTAAATTTTAAAAAATTAAAGTAAATTAAATCCTTGTCAAACTATTACTGCCTATTTAATCTAACATTCGAAACCTAAACTCCAAAAAAAAAAAAATTCTAATCTAGTTAATCACTACTTTAGCTTACCATTGTTTATCACTCCTCCACCTTGCATTTGTACTTTTAAAATTCTAACAATCTATTAAATCACTACTCTAATTACTATTTGTAGCTTAAGAATTCTAAAAACGCATATAATGAAATTCTAAGCGACTTAATATCACATACAATTATTTATTTTTTAAAAAAAATAAATTTCATTCACTAACCTCTTTATAGATGGAACCATCAATATGGATAACGCCGTCCAACCAATAGATACGATTCGGGTCGTCTTCTATTTCTGCATTTTGAATGTTGTAATTTTTTTGTTCACTTATCTCTGGATTCGGCGTTGGAAATTTGGTGATTTGGTGAAATGTAATTCGAAAAAGTGGATTCGAATTGTTTATATAAGTATATATATACTAATTCGAGGCTAGTAAATTCCATTACCACTACTAGCGTACATTTCATGTAAACCGAATTCAATCATTTTAATTTATTATGGGCCTAATTCGAATTCAATCAATTCGAATTACTAGGGGTATAAATCATGGGCATAAATCGAAGCAACTAGTTTTGATATACTATGGGTTACTTTCTAATTCGAATTTCAAACTCTAGTAAATCGAATCCATTAAATTTGATTTTTGTATTTACCAAATAGTTGATTCGATTTAGCACTAAAATGGCTAAATCGAGTTTAGTCAATTCGATATATATATATATATATATATATATATAATTCAAGACATGCACATAACATTTTTTCTTTTAGGGAATCTATGTAAAATTGCCTCTTATTTAGTTTCTTTATGTGCTTTGCTCGAAAATAAATGTATGTAACAAAGAATGAATGAAAAAACAAATAGACATTAAAGGGAGAAATTGAAAGTAGTTGTCAGAAGACAGTAAAGTCAAATAGTAAAAATCACTCCATTACTAAAACATAACTGAGTAATTGAATGTGAGAACAAGATAGAGCAACATTGGACATGAAACACCTTAAACAATCCAACTCTCATGCTCTCTTTAAGACAAGTCAGCATTCCACTTACTTGAAAATTCTCTTTTAAAAGTTTGATATTAGATTAGATTTGTATAGCATCAAAATTAGACAAATAATATAAAAAGGGTTATAATGGTGATGATAATGATACTCCTTAGCTTATTGGATTTTGTCTTTTTTATCCTAAAAGTTGAAAGTATATTTGTTTGTGAGGTGTTTCGGTGGATTGATGAGCGGTTAAACTTTTAATTTTGATAATCAATTAGCTTTTGATATTTTTATCTTTTTTCTGCTTTTGAAGCTTGAACACAATGTACTTTCAGATTAATTAAAAAAAATGATAAATAACTAGATAACTAGATAAGCAAAGAGATACAAATTCATAAATAGTATAAAATCTTAAAAAAACATAAAAAATTCTGAACTAAATTCTGAACTATTGTGGTGGTCCATCCTCCCTGCATCGCACTTCTTCCTCCACTGCTAGCAAAGGATTTGCTTGATTCCTGATTATCGCCATTGTTGCTATCAACAAAGAAGCCTCCCTTCTGATCAGTTCAGCTAGTTCAGATTGGTGGATGTTCCCTTTTGTTTAATAACTTTGTTTAGAAGACATACTTTGGTTCCTGGAAGTAAAATAATTGGACCAATAGTTCCCAATAAGCCCAACTGTACAGAATGAGATACTTGTGTAATTACTAATTATTGTTTTTGCGGTTGTGCTACATGCACACTACTTTCAGCCACTATTTTTAGCCATCGTATTTATATATGTATACAATACAAAATACAAAATACAAAATTCAAAAATTAAAAATAAAAACCTCACTCTCAACCTTATTCTCACGCGCTGAAACAACGTTCTTCTTTCTCCTTCCCTTACTCTCACTTTCACTCTCACTTTCCGACGCGACTCCTTCTTCATCCTCATTCTCAACGGTGATTCTACTTGCCTCTCTCTTTCCATTGGCATGATTCTCCTTCCCTCTCTCTGGTGGCACGATTCTCCTTTGCTCTCTTTCAGGCGCAGTTGCGATACTCCTTCCTCTGTCTCGGGCGTGATGCTCTCTGTCTCAGGCACGAATTTCATCGACTGCATTTTCCTTGTTTGATTCTGTAAGATAAATTTCTATTCCTTTTTTTATTATGCATTTTCCTTGTTTTATTCCATCATCTTCTTTGACGGCATTTTTCTTGTTCGTTTCCAGCATCTATCAACTTCTTCGACTACATTTTTCTTCGTCATTTTGAGTTTCTATAAATGAATTTGTGTTGTGCATATTTTGTACTTAAAATATTTAAGTTAGGGTTTTGAATTGAAGTCTCAGTATGCTAATTTTAACAATTAATTATTAGTAGACTATTAATTGACTATAACTGGATTTTTGTGATATGAGTTGGAGTATGTTTGATTATTACACTGAATGAGTTTGATTATGCTCAGTTTTTAAAAATTATATTATAGCATAGTTGGATGTTTTCCTATCCAATACTCTTGTCAACATTTATGTCAGAATTGGCAATTTGTTTTGCGCACAGAAGCTATTTGCTGAAATGCCCCAAAGGAAACACTGTTTCCGGGTCTTGTTTGAATTCAAGATATGCACAAAATGGCTTGCCTGATGATGCTTGTATTTTATTCAAAGAGATGATTTCTGCTGGCCTCATGCCAAATCACTATGCCATTGGCAGTGCCCTTCGAGCTTGCCAAGACGGAGGTCCAACTAGGCTTAAACTCGGCATGGATATTCATGCCTTAATTTCTAAGTCTCCATTTTTTTTAGACTTAAACAAATGTGATATCTACAGCATGTTTGATTACAACTGAATTTTTGTGATATGATTTGGAGTCTATTTGATTATGCTCAGCTTTTAAAACATGATATTACAGCATGTTTGATTATAGCATACTTGATATTTGATTATTGAGTTTTAACTTTTTTTTATATTTTGAATTTGATTAGATTTTGGTTGTTTAATTTGCTAGTTTTGACATATGCGAAAGAAGACTACACCAAAACGAGTAGAAAGAGAACCAGAAAACAGGGAAACCAAAGAAAATAAAAGAAAACATGTATCCAAAAAACTTCGAAGGAGATGGAGTGGCGAAAGGTATTTTGTCTTTATTTTTTTATCTTTTATGCTAGATTTTTTTTTCATCTGATAAGGTCTTTGCATGCTCTGATTTTATTATGGAGAGTGCATTACTAAATATTAGTTTACACAACGAATCATATGACACTTTAGCTAACACATGCTGTATTTTAGTGTTTGATTATTATCTTTGAATTTCAGAAATAATACCCACTGAATGCAGTGTTGAGTTCAAATCTTTTATTTTGCCACTTTAGCTAACACATACTGTAACTGACGATTTCAAAGCATGATACATGACTACTCTGTGTGTGCAGTAAAGAGAAGTGTGAGTTACATTTGCTCCAATTATTGGTCTTTTCGGGTGATTAACTTGCAACTTTCAAAGTTTGACCTATAATTCTGGGTTTCCAATAAAGTTGCTATCATTGTGTCCATGATCTATATCTAGCTGCATTGCACTAATTAAGTAAAAATATTATTCACAGTAACCTCCAACACTAGTCTTACATAGGTATGGATGATTATTAACACTAGGTCACAAGCTAAGCGCTTATTAATAATTAATTATTAAAGTTTAGAAAATTAAATAATTAATCAATTAATAAAGAAGCACGAAGAATCTGCAGGTCCTTTTAGTTGGAAACCAATTCATCATCAATTAGGTTGTCAAAATTCAAGAAACAGCATTCCTTCTTGTTATATATAGTCAACATGGTCTAAATATTAAGTGTTAGTAACAGTAATTAATAAGAAAATGTGTCATTAATAGGAACTCTGTTCTGATCCTTTTTTCCCCTGCAATGCAGTAATGGTAATTAATAAGAAGGGAAAAGGGGAGATTCAATATTCTACTATTCTCATTCTATATAGGAACTACATAGTTTGATTACAATGTTATTCATATAGAATTTACATTATTGCCTTACTGAAATGTTTATTATTTTAACTAATTGCAAGTTGGTAATTTGAATTGAAACTGAGCACGCTACTACTTTATATCTATGATTTGATTTGAATATGATTACTATTTTCATTCATGTAGTGCTATATATGTTGACACGAGAAGCGCACCAAACTTGTTAGTGACACTTTCTTCTGATTATTTGAATGATGCGCAACGCAACAAAATCCGAGCAATGGGTTTTGGATCTCTCTTGGGTATTCCCAAGGAGAATTTAAACCATGATTTGATTTTGGCCCTTGCAAATGCCTATAATCCCTCCAAATTTCATCTTCTCACTCCAATAGGAAAAGTAGATGTTACTTGGGATTTAGTTGCAACTGTCTTTGGATTCCGTGCATATAGTAATAATTAAAATTTCTTTAAGATCCTTTGGTTTTATTAATTAGGATTTATTGTATAAAATCAAACATGCTATATAACATGTTTTAAGATCCTTTATTATGTTGCTATTAAATTTGATTTTTAATATCACTTGATTGGTATAGGAGTATAACTATATATTGAATCTGAATCTTGCATTATTAATGACTTGCTTGTTGAACTTTTTACATATTGAAGCTATTGATGTTAAAAATATCGTGCTATGCTGAGTTTGATTATCATGTTGACTACTGAGTTTGATTATACATATTTACTGAGTTTGATTATACTCCGAGTTTGATTATAACCTTGTTTCTCTCATTATTTTCTTTAAAATAGGTGACCCATTCAAGGAGGTAACTAAAGAGCATGAGCCCATGCTTTTAGAGTTCAAGAAAAAAAAGTCCAAATGCTTTGAGACAAATCATGTTAGAAAATCCAAGAGGGGTCCCAAATTTAGGAGAGCTTTATTGTTGTATGCATTGATAACATTAATGTTATCAATAAATACAACAATAACTTGGGATAAAATTTTCCCGTTTGTAATTGATATTGATAATCCAATGAAGTACAATTGGATTAGATACATTGTTGATGGCCTTGCTGATGGAGTTAATAACTTTAAAGAAGGAGCGGTGTCAAGTTTGAATGGGTGCATATATTTGCTTCAGGTATTTTTTATTTAAACTAATTTTTTCTTTGACTATTATCTAAAGTATGTTTGATTATAATATAACTTTAATTAATTGAATTCAGATTTTATACTTTCATAAACAAAAATATGGACCCTTTGATTTTGAGAAAGAACCACAACCGCCTTGGCTTCCCCATTGAACAAAGGAACTCATTTCTGCCCAAATAGTGTTAGAAAGAAAAAGTTCATCGGTACTTACATTGCCCGCTCTCTAAAATTTTATTTTCTATCCATAATGAATGAATTTTCACTAATTATGCATGTCTTGTAAGGGCTGGTTAGGTCAAAGGAAGAGCAACCTATGCCTAAAAGGCCAGTTCGATCAAAGAAAAGCGTTGTGAAAGAGGCTACCAAAGTGGAAAAAGAGCAAAGTGAAAAGGAAAAAGTGGTAGACAGCCCTAAGAAGGATAAAAAAGAATTGAGGTAAGAAGATTCTGCAAAATCAACCAAAGTGAAAAAACAACAAAGTGAAAAGAGAAAAGTGGTAGACAGTCCTAATAAGGACTAAAAGGAATTGAAGCAAGAAGACTCTACAAAATCAAAGAGAGAAAAGAAGCAAGAAGGAGGAGCAAACACAATTTCCAATGAAAAGTTAGTTTGGCATTTCCACCATTCTCTATTTTGACTTTTCAGCACTCATGTATACTACATTCACTTTCGTACATGATGTTAAAATTAATAATTACTTGCTTTCTCTGATTATACTGTGAGTTTGACTATATATGTTTACATATTTACAAAATTTGATTATACATATTTTTAAAGTTTGATTATACTCAGGTTTAGTGCTATATTTGACTACTGAGTTTGATTATATATGTTTATTGAGTTTGATTATACATGTTTACCGAGTTTGATTATATTTAGGTTCAGTGCTATATTTGACTGCTAAGTTTGATTATACATGTTTACTAAGTTTGATTATAATCTGAGTTTGATTATACATATTTACCAAGTTTGATTATATTCAGATTCAGTGCTATATTTTACTGCTGAGTTTGATTATATGTATTTGCTGAGTTTGATTATGCTCAGGTTCAGTGCTATATTTGACTACTGTGTTTGATTATACAGGTTTACTGAGTTTGATTATAAATGACTAACGAGTTTGATTATCCTTCCCATAGTACAATCTAAATCTTCATGAAATGTAAATCGCAAATATGTTTCTAGTTTGATTACATCCTTGCTTTTCCATGCATTATCCATAGCCAAAATGAAAAGAAAACACACTCACCATCAATGCCTACCTTTGACCTTGGAGTTGAATTTCCTCCAACACCTCTAACAGCTATGACCGTGGATTCAATTGATGTTTCAATCCAACAAGCGTTGGGTTCAAAGATATCATGCATAAATCAAACAACAGATGTGCCAATAGAGGGGTCAGCACCAATTGTTAAGGAATTAGTATTGGATGCTAATATGACTGAAAAATTATACGAGTGGGTGATGGACGAAAGGAAAGATGAAGAGAAGATTGTGGCAACATTTAGGGCGTGTTTGTGGTTCACGTTGGGGAATAGAAAAGCCTGTTTGAGCGTCTTGAACGTCCCATTGTTATGTTGGCAATTTTTTGAAACCCCTAACCCATAAGTGCTTTCATCTCTGAACGTATGTTCACGTGAAGCTAAAAATTCAAGCTTCTGCGTTCACGTTGGGAAAGTTAATTACCGTTAGAGGAATTAGGTAAGAAATTTATTCCATATCTACCAACTGTACCCTTAATTTCTTCTATAAAAAGGATGCACATAACCACATAATTTCACAGTAGTTCTCTGTATGTTCTTCGTTACATATTTTTTTTTCCAGATTTGTTTTCATCACTGCCAAGGTAAAGATTTTAATTTTTTTTTTATTATTTTTAGTTCTTTCTTTCATATTTTGATTTTTATGTTTTTTATTGTATTTTTTATTTATACGATAAATATTTTTCATATCATTTTTTTAGTATTCTGATGTTATTTTTTTAATTTTCTATTGTTATATTTTTATTGTATTTTTTTATTTATATGACAACTATTGTTGATATAAATTTTTGGGCAATTTACACAAATAAAATGATTGAGGAAAACCTTTATGCAAATACAACATTGGCAAATTTCAAACACAAATGCAACAAACGCAACTGTATATAATCCGCTACACCCTATAGTGGAACTCAATTTGCACGTAATCCGCTACAGGCTATCGCGGATTACATTGAGGGCTGCATTACTCATAAACCGTTACACCCTATAGCGGTTTGTAACCAAATGGCGTTTGTGCATAATCCACTACACCCTGTAGTAGATTATGAGTATAGTGGTGATTATATATACCGCGTGAGGCTGTAGTGGAAATCATTTGAAGTATTTTGGAAAGAAAGTTAGAGAGAGAAAGTAGAGAGAAGAGAGAGAAAATTCAAATTCTTGAGTAGTTTGGAAGAATGGAGGATGAACGGCGGTTGTACCGGCTCGACGGCGTTGCTCACGTACACTACAAGAAAATAGAGCATTTGTAACAAAAAATTTGTATCAAATTTAAAATTGTTACAAATGATGGTTTTTTTGTAACAATATTTAGTTATTGTTACAAAATAAGAATATTTTGTAACAAGAAAAAAATTTGTTACAAAATATTTCAATATTTTGTAACGATGTGATTTTTTTTGTTACAAATTATGTTGGCTTTCGTATCGAATTGTTGTTTTGTTGCAAAATATTATAATGTTTTGTAACAAAAGATTATATTCTTACAAAAATTAAAAATATTTTGTAACAAAATATATATTTGTTTCAAAAACTCTAAATATTTTGTAACAAAAAATTAATTTATCACAAAATACAATATTTTTGTAACAAGTTATTTATTTGTCACAAAATTCAAAGATTTTTTATAACTAATAAAAAAACATTTATTTCAACATATTAAATATAAGAATTCAAATTTTTGAAAATTAACCTAATGAATAATTTATAATTTATTATATTTATTTATAATTTTATATTCAAAAATTTATTTTACTAAAAATATTAAAGTCAAATTAACGATACTTTGAGTTTAAAATTATTTCAAAAATTAAATATTAAGTCATTTATAATTTATTATATTTATTCAAAATAAATTTTTAGAAATTTTTAGTAATTGAAAAAAAATAAATTTTTATATGATTTGATTTAAATATTTAAAATTTTTAGATTAAATACTTTAAATTTTATGAATAAAAAATTAATTTAATTATCTCTAATTTTATCTTAATTAGTGTTTATTTGAAAATAATTTATAAATTAATAATAAAATTGCATTTTAAGAGTAATTAATTTAATTATGTCTAATTCTTAAAATTAGAATATTTATTTAAAAATAATTTGAGAATTTATAATTAAATAATATTTTTATATAATTATTATTAAAGATCTTATTATTAATTATTTCATATAATTTGAAATTAAAATTCAATAATAACAATACTATATAATTTAATTTAATTTAAGGCATTTTTGAATTTAAATTGTATTTTATAAAACATGATTAATATGTTTACTTTATAATTTAAATTAAAAATAATTATTTAAGTACATTAATTTATTAATAAATAAAATTTTATACTTTTTAAAAATAATCTTTACAATATCATATTTAAAATTTAAATTATTATTTTATTTTAAATATTTTATAAAATTATTATGAAAATTTCAAATTCTAACCCTAATACACAAAATCTCTAATTTGTGCCTTAAATCCACTAACACACGCACACTCAGAGACAGAGAGGGGAGAAGGGGGAAATCAGAAGAACGGAGAAGAGGAAGGAAGATAGGGGAAAGAGCGCGAGGGAAACGAGGGAGGAAGGGCGCCGCCTCCGTCGCGGCTAAGCCACCGTGGTTGAGGTTGCCGTCGTCTCTGTTGAGTTCCACCATGGAGAAGGCAACGGTGCGCAAGAGAGGCAGAGACAGAGGAAGGAGACGCGACGAGGAGAGGAGGAGAAGGCCATTTCGTTCGCCACTGAAGCTTCCAATGCCGCCGCTGCCACCGGAGACCTCGTCCTAGCCGCGAGGAAGAGGAGGAGGGGTGTTCTTTGCGCCTTCGCCGCTGCCCCGCGTTGTCACTATCAAGAAGTAGAACGAGACAGAGAGAGACGCGAAGAAGAATGACGGAGGCCACCATCGCTGCTACTGTCGTTGCTGGGCTCGCCGGATGCTGCCGTGACCACCACTGAGCTCCGCTGTCTATGGAGTCACTGATGGAGGTGTCTTTGCTGCCTCTTCGGTTTAGGTCCTTCGCTCCTTTAATTTGTTCTACTTCCACTTTTACTCTACTGTTATCCTATTTCTGCTACCTTGTTTCCATTCCATTCTTTGTCAGTTATTGAAGCTGCGATTACTGTTGCTGCGATTATTTTTTCCGCCCGTTGCTCAGCCATCACCAAAGCCCACTACCGCCGGGAGAAAATACTAGTATTTTGTATATATCCTTCTCAATAGTGCCTGTTTTTGGGGTAAATAATTTGATTATGGTGTTAAGATCTGAACTTCTGATTCTAAAGTTAATTGTTTATGGTTTCAATCTTTGAATTCATTTAATGTTATCATAGTTTCAATTGGTGTAATATGTTGTTGGAAATGATATAAATACCTTTCGAATAGTTACTTGTGTTTATAGTGATTGCATTGTGTGTGCATTTGTCATTGAATAATTTCTCACATTAAGTTGTTATTGCTGCTCTATACTTGCTGTTGGTTGCTGCTGATTTTTCCCCCTCATTGCTTGCTTGTTGAATGATTGTTAAATTCAATGAGAAAGGAAATGCTGCTGAGTTATTGTTGTTTGTGTTGGAATAGATGATGGTTGCTGAACTGAGATTGGTTTTATTGATAAATCTGTTGCTGAAATTGTTTAGTTTGGCTTGCTTGATTTTCTGTTGAATTAATGGATAAACTGTTGTGCCCCTGCTGCTTGCAAGTGTAATGGTTATTGACTTCAATGAATAGAATGCTGCCTGAATCCATTACCTTTGTTTATTTTACTGTTTTGGGTGCTGTATGATGGGCCATTAATTGCTGTTCTGCTGAGTGCTGCTCTGCTTCTTGCTTGGTTTTAATTGTTTCCTCATGTTTTCTTGCTGGAATTGGTTTATTTACTTCCTTCATATGAATTCATTATGATTTTTTCTTGTGTAATTTTTTTTTGCATAATTATTGGAGATATATAGTGATAGTAGTTACAAGTTAGTGGTGATCGGAACCATGGGAAAATTGGCAGCGCCGGTGAACGGTGGTGGCGCCGTGCTTAAAAGAAAGACACCTTCGAAACTTCGGGTTGGTTTCAATTTCCAAGTGCTTTACTTTGATTTGTTATTTCACATTTGTTATTCAATTCAATTACGATGATGCTTCTGTATAGGAGCTTCCAATACCTATAGTAACATAGTCATTTGTATCAGGAAAAAAATTAGGCTTTTTAAAAAAAGAATCAAAATAAAAAATTTCGCTACTTGTTATGCTGTACTAGTACATATATTAATTTCACTTTTGTAGTGACATAAGCTAAGTTCTTTTTTGCTTAATTCTCTCCATCTGCTTATAATCACAAGCTTGTTGAATAGTTTTGATTTGATTTTCCAATATATTTTCTATTTTTCTTCCAATGTTGGACAAAATAGTATTGAATTGTTGAGGAAGAAATTCTCATTTTTACATGGTTGGCAGGGAGAGCAGTTGAAGAGGGGAAGTGCTGTCACTGATAAATCTTCACTCCCTTTGAGTGATACTACAAGGTATGTTTCTTATGCTTCTCTTAAAATGTTTGTGTTATTTCAAGATTTCATGAGATTTTGGTTGATTTACGTTTGCAGCACCAATCAGATGGATAATGTGGATACGAGACCAGGGCTGTTGAGGAGCCCAAAATACACCAATAAGCGTGTTGATGAAGTATTTCCTGCCAAAAAGTCCAGGTTTGGAGTTGTTTCTGGAAAAGAAAATGCAAAGGTTATTTTATTTGCCAAACTCATGATTCTTATTCAGCTTGGTTGGTTTTCTGTGTCAAAATAGACCATTGTTTGCTACATGATTTCTGATTGCCTCAAGATATTTCTTTGCAAGTGTGGTCATGCCTTTAACATTCTTTGCCTTTTTTTTTTCATACTAAATTACTCCTATGCATTGAATAGTTCAAGTGAATTTTCAAATTGACCACGAACTTGAAATTCTTTTAAAAGAAGAGCCTCTTTTGCATGCTCTCACAAGGTTGGAGATTTCTTTTTACCTATGTGGCTAATTTGATTTATTTTATTCATGCCTAACTTACCTTAAGTCACATAGGGCATGAATTTTTCAAGTCTTGTCTCAACCTTGTGACTTTTATGCTTCATTGGAATTTGGTGTTTGAATGTTCTTTGGCTTACATGTTTCTTTATGTTTCTATCTTAGTCAACACCAAATTGTTTTAATTTATGCCACTTATTTGTGATTGATATTTACTTGATTATGTGCTCTACACATACATGTGTATCACTTGTTTTGGTATTTTGAATTGTTGAGAAGTGAATACAAACTTGCTTGTTTTGAAAATTTAGAAACTTTTTGAACTTAAGGAACTTTTGATTATGCACCTAACTTTTTGTTTCGGTTTTTCTTATTTACAGGAGTGCTAAAATGGTGACCACATACTACCTTGAGGGCTCAAGAATATTTTGATTCATAGAGACACTAATCTATGTTAGAACTTTTAACTTTTGGTTGAACTTGTGCAAGACATATAACTTGTAGAACTAATCAATGTACTCAATAATGTTATTTTGTTTTAAAACAATTTTAGCTAAATGAGACATGTTTGAATTATGTATGTTTTTACATATTATATAAATATAGACTTGTTTAATAAAATAGTTAATATATTAATTTAAAAAATAATTTAGTAAATTATGCATGCAATTTGTATTAAAAAAAATTGTTACAAAATAATTATTTTACTTTTGTAACTAAAGAAAACAAATGTTACAAAATCAAGTTACATTTTGTAACAAAATTTTATGATAGAAAAAAAAAATAGATTATCACCAAAAATACCTTGAAGATCAAAATTTGTTACCACTTTTGTAATGACTTATGGTTTTTTGTATCCAAAAAATTTGTTACAAAATATCACTTTGAATTGTAACAGTTCCATTTTTTGTTACAAAAACTTTTTGTAACGGGACATACAGTAACGGCTCCTTTTTTTTGTTACAAAATCCTTTTGTTTCAAAATTTCGATTTTTTGTAACAATTTTTTTGTTACAAATATTGCTTTTTCTTGTAGTGGTAGCCGGAACCATCAATGAAGAGGTAAGTGTCTCTATTTCCCTTCAATATTTTAATAAATGTATATTTTATTCAATATTAAGGAAGTAATTCATTAATTAGATAGATAGAGACTTAGTTTAGCTTTTGGTTTGAAAATGAAAATTTGAACTTTAAACTTTGACATTTAACATTTAATAGTCAAGGTAGAGAGGTAAATTAGTAATTTCAAAACCTAAGTAGCTTAAGAATAGAAACATAAGCTATAGTTTGGTGATGTCATTATTAGAAATTAAGCCGGTGTTCTTTATTTCTGAAAATGCAGCCAACCCGATGTGTGTATAGCGTCCGTAGGCAACAAAATATGCCATTACATGATAGGATCATACCTTACTTGGAGAGGGCTGGGTTGTACCACCTGGCTAGGCTGAACGCGCATTGGTTCTAGTTGGATGAGCCTCTGGTCAGCGCATTTATCGAGAGGTGGCGGCCTAAGACCCACACTTTTCATATGCCATTCGGAGAGTGTACTATCACGCTCCAGGACGTAGCATACCAGTTGGGGCTGCCTGTGGATGGCCAGGCTATTTTCGGGTGCATGACAGACTTCCACCTGCACATCGAGGGGGCCAGACTGGCATGGGAGTGGTTCCAGGACTTATTTGGTGAGCTTCCGCCATTGGATAACAAAAAGTTATACACAGTCCACTTCACATGATTTCATGAGTGGTTCAGGGTGCTACCAGCGGATGCTTCGGAGGAGACCGTGCGTATATATGCACGTGCGTATATTATGATGCTTCTGTCGACACAGCTGTTCATGGACAAGAGTGCTAATCGGGTCCACCTTCGCTGGTTGCCTTTTGTGGCGAGACTAGATGACATAGGCAGCTATAGCTGGGGAGCCGCTGCATTGGCGTGGCTGTACCGATGCATGTGCAGAGTGGCGAACAGAAACGTCACCAACTTGGCTGGACCCCTACAGTTGCTACACTGATCGCGAGTGGTGCTGGCTCGACGACATGATGCAGGAGGAGCAGGTTGGTGGTGATGACGGAGGCCAGGCAGATCATCGTCTTCGTCGATCTGCTGCTAGATGACGGGCTGCTCGTGGTGGACGAGCACCTCCCGTCCACCATGATGACGAGGCTGGATCGTCCCGTCGGCACCCTACAAACACTCATGTTGGTGGCACCGCGGAGGCTAGTATGGGTGGTACAACTTTTACTCACGTATCTAGCTCTCAGATACTACATGAGTGTAGCACACAGCTGTTAGCCGATCTTGCTACCACTTCTTTCACCATGGATTTGGACAATCAGTTGGGTGGACCCCAGTTCTATGCGGATTTTGTTGAGATCATACGGGGTGACGACGTTCATCAGTACCAGAGCCCGATTCCAGGCGGCCCTTCCGACCCTCCATAGTATAGGCCACAGCCAGTGGATGTGCCGTCACAGGTTCCTGAGACCTAGCTCCCGGTCGACCTGAATGAGCCCGCAGGCAGCCCGTACGACACTTGGTTCGGCATGGGGGGACGCCACCATCTGCATTTGGAGTTGGGGCACAGGAGGCTCCACCGGGAGATCGGCGAGCGGCTAGAGTTAGGCGTCCGACTCGATGTGGCACAGGCTCGCACCTACTTGGTCCATTCGGGGGCGACCATGATGTTGGTAGTGACCAGCACTAGCGCCGATTGTCTTATTTCCGACTTCAATCCTTGTATGAATTATTACTTATTTATTTTCTGTTAGGGTTAACGACTTGTGACAGTTATATCTTATTTATATGAGTTATGTAGTTAACTTATTCTGTGTTATTGTTAATGCTTGGTGGTTATTATTTTTGTACGACTTATTAAGAATGACGATTACATTTTGTATCAATTTGTGCATTTTGCATCATGGGTTGTTACTATTAACATATAATCACCACTATACTCATAATCCGCTACAGGGTGTAGCGGATTATGCACAAACGCCATTTGGTCATAAACCGCTACAGGGTGTAGCGGTTTATGAGTAATGCAGCCCTCAACGTAATCCGCGATAGCCTGTAGCGGATTACGTGCAAATTGAGTTCCGCTACAGGGTGTAGCGGATTATATACAGATGCGTTTGTTGCATTTGCGTCTGGAAATTGCCAATATTGTATTTGCGTAAAGGTTTTCCTCAATCATTTTGTTTGTGTAAATTGCCCTAAATTTTTATTTTTATTAATTTTTATGATATTTTTATTATTTTTTGTTTATATAAATTATTTTTTCTATCCTTTATTGTACTATATTTATGTTGTGTATAAATTTTTTTATTTGATTTTATTTATATAAATTTTATTTACTTTTTATTATAATTTTTTTGTTCATATAATATATGTTGTTGGTTGTGATTATTATATATTATGTTTGTATGAATTTTTTTTGTTTTTATTTTTTATTTTTATTGTACTTTTTACTGTACTTTATTTTTGTTTTTATTATATACTAATTATAAGTAACAAAGGGGTCATAAATAATAAAAATTTATAGTCCAAATGATACTAAATTAAAGAGTACTAACGACACAAAAATAAATTATAAAATATTTTTTTGTTTAATATTATAAAATATATAGTACTCTCTTTTATATTTTTATTTCTTATTGTTTTTTAGTTCATATGAATTTTTTTTATTATTTACTGTTCTTTATGTTTAATATGTAAAATGTCTTTTTTATTTTTATTTGACTTTATTTTTTACTTATTTTTATCATTGGCTTTTTTTATATTATTTTTTCAGTGTTCTAATCTCTCAGGCATGCTATTAATTTTTAAGGTATTCTTATTATTTCTTGTTCATATGAATTCTATTTTTTTCTCTTTTATGCACGGTGTTTATATCTTATACAAAGTTTATTTTATTTTTCTTATTTGATATAGTTCATATGAATTTTTTTTATCTTTTATTATATTTCTTTTATTCATATGATATATATTGTTGGTTTTATAAAATTTTTATCGTTTTTTATTTACGTGAGTTCTCGTTTTATATTTTTATTATACTTTATTTTTGTTTCGGCTGAAATTTTTTATTTTTTATTCGACTATGTAAAATTTATAATTATAATTCTCATATATTATATTTTATTGTAACTTTTTTTATAATATAGATTAATTGATCCCATTAAAAAAGACAAACTAAATAAAAAATTATTCATAAGTATTAACAAAATTATGAATGTTGGATGCCAAAAAAATTTTATAAAAATAAAATTATTGAAAGTACAGTATAAAAATAATATTAAATTAATATTCTCACATTATTACTTGAAATTTAAAAAAAGATAACATATTTGATTATATATATATATAATAGAATAATGAGTAACAATGAATCTCTAAAGACAAAAGCAGCATGGAACATGGAGACTACTAAACAATTTATTCAAGCATGTTTAGATCAAGTTGCTAAACAGCAACGTAATGGAACCACTTTTACAAAAAAAAGTTGGAAGGATGCTTTGTCTCAGTTTAATGAAAAAACTGGAAAACAATATAATAAGATTCAATTAAAAAATAAATGGGACAAGGAATGGTCATCATGGTACAAGCTTTTTAGCAAATAAATGGGTTTAGGATGGGATTATACTAAACATACCGTTGATGCACCAAATGAATGGTGGGAGAGAAAATAATTGGTACGTAATAACTTATTATTAAAGCAAAAATTTTAACTTTAATTTTGGTAATAAGTCTTGTGTTGATTAGTTGTACACATACAGGAAAATTCTTTATATGAAAAATTCAGAAATAAAGGACTTCTTTTTAAAGATGAGTTAACTATATTATTTAAAAAATGTTATGGCCAATAGCAAATTTGCTTGGGCTCCCTCATCTGGGATGTTACCTAGTGACATAGAAGAAGATGGTGATGGATATCGACCATACTTTGAGGAAGGTCATGTTGATATAGAAGAAGATTATGGAGATAGTGAAGAAGGTATAGGTGCTAGTGTGGGAGTTAGTTCTGAATTTCAACACATAAATCTTAGCTCTTCTCAAGAAAATAATAGTAAAAAGAGTACGGAAAAAAGAAAGAGAGATATGGTTTGTGAAACAACAAAAAGAAAAAAATTTTAAAGTCCCTACCTCAAAGCAAATTGTAGATGCAATAAGTAGAATTGCCTTTGCATCTGAATCACGCTCAACTATTGTGTCCACATTTCTAGTACCCGGTGCATCTATTGGGGAAGTAATGGCTGAGATTCAAAAGATGGAAATGATCATTAGTGATTCCGATTTTCATAGTTGTTGTTGTCAACTAATGATGTTTAAATTTGCTAGAGAAATGTTTGTATCCTTAAAAGGATATGATCAAAGATTGTTGGATTGGCTCAAACATGCAGCATATAATCCACTACCATTCATGCAAAATTATTTTTTTTTTGTGATTTTCATGCAAAACTAGTTAAGTTATTATTGTACTCCATTTTAATTTGTCCATGAATTTTTTGTTATGCTAGGACTTACAATAGAAAAATTTGTGTGTTGCTTATTTATCATTTTATAATATAATGTTTGTGATACTTAATTATTGTTCTTATTATATATAATTTATTTCTTAGCTTGGTATTGATAAGAATTTATTTATATTTTTATGTAGGACTTAATTTTTGTTAATTAATTTGGAATGAACATGGAGTATTTGTTTGAAGAGTATGAAAAGGAACAACATGAAGAATCAAAATTACTTTCCATTCTAGAAGAAGAAACAGTTGAAATTGAAAATATTTCTGCATTAATTGGTCAATATGCAGTCAATTATTTGTCCAAAAAATCATGCAGAACTAGTGAACAAACATGTTATTTATGGGGGCAAGAAATTTTATGTGGCCATGGCATTCGTTGTTATGAAATGTTTCGGATGGAAAAACATATTTTTTTTTAATTTTGTGATGAATTAGTTGAATAAGGATTAAAATGTACAAGACAAATGGGAGTTCAGGAAATAGTTGCAATGTTCTTAAATACGGTTGGTCATGGAGTGGGTAATAGGATGATATAAGAAAGATTTCAACATTCTGAAGAGACAGTAAGTAGACATTTTCATGAGGTATTGGTTGCTTGCTTGAGATTATCTATTAAATATATTAAGCCATCGGATCCTAAGTTTCAGAATGTTCATAGCAAAATAAAAAATGACCAACGATATTGGCCATTTTTTAAAAATGCTATAGGAGCAATTGATGGTACTCATATCCCATGTGTGGTTAGCCCAAGTGATCAACCCAAATTTATTGGAAGAAAATGATATCCAACACAAAATATAATGGCGGTATGTGATTGGGACATGTGCTTTATTTTTGCTTTACCTGGATGGGAAGGCACTGCGCATGATGCTCGTGTATTTGATAATGCTATTACAACTCCTACCATGAATTTTCCGCATCCTCCTCCAGGTTAATTTTTATCATTTTCTTACAAATAAACTATATTTACTTGGTTATCATGTAACTAATTTTTTCCTCATTAGGTAAATATTATTTGGTAGATGCCGGTTATCCAACACCGAAAGGATATATTGGTCCATATAAATGTGAGCGCTATCATCTTTCAGATTTTAGGCGTTCTTCTGGATTTACAAATCATAATGAAGTATTTAATTATTATCACTCAAGCTTAAGATGCACAATAGAAAGGAATTTTGGAGTGTGAAAAAATAGATTTGCTATCTTGCGACACATGCCCAAGTTCAAAATTGAAACTCAAGTGCAGATAGTGTGTGCAACAATGGCTATTCATAATTTTATTAGAAGATATTCTGAAATAGATACTAAGTTTAATCAATATGAACATGCAAACATTCTTGATGGAGAAGATAATAGTTATGTTGGTGAAAGCTCAGATCAAACTCTAACCATTAGCTCTTCTGTAGAAATGGACCGTGTTCGAGATTTGATTAGGGATCAAATTATTAATCACATGCAGTAAAAATAATAGTGTTCTTATGTATTAATTTTGTATAAGATATTATTTTTTATGTATTTCATTAGTGTTTTATCTTTTAATTTAATATTTATTAGTATTTTTATGTATTAAAATATATTTTGTCAATTTTTATATGTTACTTTAATTTAGTAAGTAAATATTAACTTTATTATAAAATGGGTTAATAAGATTTTCAACTATCTAAAGTAAAATAATAGAATAATATAAAAAATTATTTTAATTGATGTCTCTTTTAGTAATTTTTCATCTAAAAGTAATTTTGAGTAGTATAATCCAAACAACATTTATTTTACTATAATCCATTTTGACATAAAGATTGCCAAACATAAATCACGTTAATACAAACTTACTTTTCATCAAAATCAAGTTTGCAAAATCAATTCTATGCAAACTCCCGTTTGCAAACTGTAATCCAAACACACACTTAGTGGCCAGCGCAATGTCTTCCTTAAAAGGACTAATGTGCAAACATTAAAGCCACGAAATAAAATAGATAATTGGGTTAGTAACACAAAATATTTTATTTAGTATAAAGTATTTATTTTATTCTTGAATTATTTGATTATTAATTGTTTGCTTTGCTTGTATCAAGGTGGTCAATTATTATTGATGCATGCTTAATGAGTTACCACAAACAAAATTCAAGAAAGATATATATTACATGAATTCAGACTCAATGGTAAAAAATTTTATTATGTATCTCTTCGTTTTTTTATTTGACAGATTTTGTTCTATTCTAATTTAGATCAATTTGATTTTAATTGCGGTTATTGAGTTTTTATAAAGATGGGCAAGGTGGGAAGAGCTCTACATCAGCTGACATATCTAGGATTCCTAATTTTATCAAAATTAGGATGCGAGGAAAAAAACTTATTTTCTTACCTTTTTGCCATAACCGTCATTGGTGGTTATACGCATTAGATGTTTGTAATAACAAGTTTTACGTCCTCGACCCGTTGTACATATCTTAGACTGCTGAACGGGATGAAATAGATCAATATGTTGTAAGTTTATTTTGTTATAACAACTTTTATTTAGGTCTTGATATTTGATTATCATATAACTTTGACAATTTCATAACATTTTTTAACAGGAAAGTTATCTTGACAACATGTTAGGAATTGCGGATCCTGCATATGTTCAAGCCCCCTCAACTCCAACAATTGAATATCTGAACATACCCAAACAACCAAATTTGCATGATTGTGGTTTGTTTGTAATGAAATGGATGGAATTGTGGCATGGCTTCTGATAGTTCCCACAATTCCATTCATTTCATTACAAACAAACCACAATCATGAAAATTTGGTTGTTTGGGTGTCCAGATATTCAATTATTGGAGTTGAGGAGGTTTGAACATATGCAGGATCCGCAATTCCTAACATATTCTCAAGATAACTTGCCTGTTAAAAAATGTCCTGAAATTGTCAAAGTTATATGATAATCAAATATCAAGACCTAAATAAAAGTTGTTATAAAAAAATAAACTTACAACATATTGATCTATTTCATCCCGTTCAGCAGTCTAAGATGTGTACAACAGATCGAGGACGTAAAATTTGTTATTACAAATATCTAATGCATATAACCACCAATGATGGTTATGGTAAAAAGGTAAGAAAACAAGTTTCTTCCTCGCATCCTAATTTTGATAAAATTAGGGATCCTAGATATGTCAGCTGATGTAGAGCTCTTCTTACGTTGCCCATCTTTATAAAAACTCAATAACTGCAATTAAAATCAAATTGATCATAAATTAGAATAGAACAAAATCTGTCAAATAAAAAAACGAAGAGATACATAATAAAATTTCTTACCACTGAGTCTGAATTCATGCAATATATATCTTTCTTGAATCTTGTTTGTGGTAACTCATTAAGCATGCGTCAATAATAGTTGACCACCTTGATACAAGCAAAGCAAACAATTAATAATCAAATAATTCAAGAATAAAATAAATACTTTATACTAAAAAAAATATTTAGTGTTACTAACCTAATTATCTATTTCATTTCGTGTCTTTAATGTTTGCGCATTAGTTCTTTTAAGGAAGAGATTGCGTTGGCCACTAAATGTTTCCACAATCTTCTCTTCATCTTTCCTTTTGTCCATCACCCACTCGTATAATTTTTCAATCATATTAGCATCCAATACTAATTCCTCAACAATTAGTTCTGACACCTCTATTGACACATCTGTTGTTTGATTAGGCATGGTATCTTTGAACCCAACACTTGTTGGGTTGGAACATCAATTGAATCCAAGGTCATAGTTGTTAGAGGTGTTGGAGGTGCTGGAGGTGTTGGAGGAAATTCAACTCCAAGGTCGAAGGTAGGCATTGATGGTGAGTGTGTTTTCTTTTCATTCCGGCTGTAGATAATACACGGAAAAGCAAGGATGTAATCAAACTACAAACATATTTGCGATTTATATTTCATGAAGATTTAGATTGTACTATGGGAAGGATAATCAAACTCGTTAGTCATTTATAATCAAACTCAGTAAACATGTATAATCA
This sequence comes from Arachis hypogaea, assembly GCF_003086295.3. Taxonomy (NCBI): domain Eukaryota; kingdom Viridiplantae; phylum Streptophyta; class Magnoliopsida; order Fabales; family Fabaceae; genus Arachis; species Arachis hypogaea. The sequence continues at coordinate 133,619,167 of NC_092046.1, forward strand.
AACACAATAGTCAAATATAGCACTAAACCTGAGCATAATCAAACTGAGCAAACACATATAATCAAACTCAACAATCAAATATAGCACTGAACCTGAATATAATCAAACTCAGCAGTCAAATATAGCACTGAACCTGATTATAATCAAACTCGGTAAGCATGTATAATCAAACTCAGACTCAGTAGTCAAATATAGCACTAAACATGAGTATAATCAAACTTTAAAAATATGTATAATCAAACTTAGAGTATAATCAAACTTTGTAAATATGTAAACATGTATAATCAAAGGAAGCAAGTAATTATTAATTTTTAACATCATGTACGAAAGTGAATGTAGTATACATGAGTGCTGAAAAGTCAAAATAGAGAATGATGGGAATGCCAAACTAACTTACTTTTCATTGGAATTTGTGTTTGCTCCTCATTCTGGCTTCTTTTCTCTCTTTGATTTTGTAGAGTCTTCTTGCCTCAATTCCTTTTTGTCCTTATTAGGACTGTCTACCATTTTTCTCTTTCCATTTTGTTGTTTTTTTACTTTGGTTGATTTTGCAGAATCTTCTTGCCTCGATTCTTTTTTATCCTTCTTAGGGCTGTCTACCACTTTTATCTTTTCACTTTGCTCTTTTTCCACTTTGGTAGCCTCTTTCACAACGCTTTTCTTTGGTCGAACTGGCCTTTTAGGCATATGTTGCTCTTCCTTTGACCTAACCAGCCTCTATAAGACATGCATAATTAGTAAAAATTCATTCATTATGGATAGAAAATGAAATTTTAGAGAGCGGACAATGTAAGTATCGATGAACTTTTTCTTTCTAATGCTATTTGGGTAGAAATGAGTTTCTTTGTCCAATGGGAAAGCCAAGGCAGTTGTGGTTCTTTCTCAAAATCAAATGGTCCATATTTTTTCTTATGGAAGTATAAAATCTGAATTCAATTAATTAAAGTTATATTATAATCAAACATGCTTTAGATAATAGTCAAAGAAATTAAGAGTGGCAAAACGGGTCGAGCCCGTCGAGCCAATCCGCTAAACCCGCTAAAAAAGGCGGGTCGGGCTAGGATTTGGAGCCCGCCAAATTAAAAAAGCCCGCCAAACCCGCACCGCCAAATTGGCGGGTTTTGGCGGGGCGGGGCGGGCCGGTCCGCCGGGCCGAAGATTTTTATTTTTCTTTTTTTTTTATTAAATAAAAGTGTGATTACTATTATAAAATTAATAATTATAGAATTTTTAAACACTTTTTTTTTATTTTTTGTTTTTATTCTTCTTTTAGTTATTAACTTTATTTATTTTATTTTACAATTTTGTATATATGCTCAAATTATGTGACTTATTTTTTAAAATAAAGATGATTCTATTGATAAATATTATTTTGAACAATTTTATTGAAGTTAAAAATTAAAAAAAAAAATAAAAAATTATATTATAATTTGACTATTTTTTATTTGTATTTATTTTTTAATTATTATTTTTTGGTTAATTTTAATGAATTTTATTTAAAAAAAATAAAAAAGCGGGCTAGCCCGCCAACCCGCCAATCCGCCATAAAGCGGGGCGGGCTAGCATTTTGAACCCATTTTAGTTGGCGGGGCGGGCCTAGGCGGGGCGGGGCGGGTTGGGCGGGCCGACCCGCTTTGCCACCCCTAAAAGAAATATTAGTTTAAATGAAAAATACCTGAAGCACATATATGCACCAATTCAAACTTGACACCACTCCTTCTTTAAAGTTGTTAACTCCATCAGCAAGGCCATCAACAATGCATCTAATCCAATTGTACTTCATTAGATTATCAATATCAATTACAAATGGAAAAATTTTATCCCGAGTTATTGTTGTATTTATTGATAACAAAAATGTTATAAATGCATACAACGAAAAAGCTCTCCTAAATCTGGGACCCCCTCTTGGATTTTCTAACATGATTTGTCTCAAAGCATTTGGACTTTTTTTCTTGAACTCTAAAAGCATGGGCTCATGCTCTTTAGTTACATCCTTGAATGGGTCACCTATTTTAAAGAAAATAATGAGAAACATGATTATAATCAAACTCGGTAAATATGTATAATCAAACTCAGTAGTCAACATGATAATCAAACTCAGCATAGCACGATATTTTTAACATCAATAGCTTCAATATGTAAAAAGTTCAACAAGCAAGTCATCAATAATGCAAGATTCAGATTCAATATATAGTTATACTCCTATACCAATCAAGTGATATTAAAAATCAAATTTAATAGCAACATAATGAAGGATCTTAAAACATGTTATACAGCATGTTTGATTTTATACAGTAAATCCTAATTAATAAAACCAAAGGATCTTAAAGAAATTTTAATTATTACCGTATACATGGAATCCAAAGACAGCTGCAACTGAATCCCAAGTAACATCTACTTTTCCTATCGGAGTGAGAAGATGAAATTTGGAGGGATTATAGGCATTTGCAAGGGCCAAAATCAAATCATGGTTTAAATTCTCCTTGGGAATACCCAAGAGAGATCCAAAACCCATTGCTCGGATTTCGTTGCGTTACCCATCATTCAAATAATCAGAAGAAAGTGTCGCTAACAAGTTTGGTGCGCTTCTCGTGTCAACATATATATAGCACTACATGAATGAAAATAGTAATCATATTCTAATCAAATCATAGATATAAAGTAGTAGCGTGCTCAGTTTCAATTCAAATTAGCAACTTGCAATTAGTTAAAATAATAAACATTTCAGTAAGGCAATAATGTAACATCTATATGAATAACATTGTAATCAAACTATGTAGTTGCTATATAGAATGAGAATAGTAGAATACTGAATCTCCCCTTTTCCCTTCTTATTAATTACCATTACTGCATTGCAGGAAAAAAAAAAGGATTAGATTAGAGTTCCTATTAGTGACACATTTTCTTATTAATTACCGTTACTAACACTTAATTTTTAGACCATGTTGACTATATATAACAAGAAGGAATGCTGTTTCTTGAATTTTGACAACCTAATTGATGATGAATTGGTTTCCAACTAAAAGGACCTGCAGATTCTTCGTGCTTCTTTATTAATTGATTAATTAATTAATTTTAAACTTTAATAATTAATTATTAATAAGCGCTTAGCTTGTGACCTAGTGTTAATAATCAACCAGACCTATGTAAGACTAGTGTTGGAGGTTACTGTGAATAATGTTTTTACTTTATTAGTGCAATGCAGCTAGATATAGATCATGGACACAATGATAGCAACTTTATTGGAAACCCAGAATTATAGGTCAAACTTTGAAAGTTGCAAGTTAATCACCCGAAAAGACCAATAATTGGAGCAAATGCAACTCACACTTCTCTTTACTGCACACACACAGTAGCAATGTATCATGCTTGGGAATCATCAGTTACAGTATGTGTTAGCTAAAGTGGCAAAATAAAAGATTTGAACTCAACACTGCATTCAGTGGGTATTATTTCTGAAATTCAGAGATAATAATCAAACACTAAAATACAGCATGTGTTAGCTAAAGTGGCATATGATTCATTGTGTAAACTAATATTTAGTAATGCACTCTGCATAATAAAATCAAAGCATGCAAAGACCTTATCAAATGAAAAAAAAATCTAGCATAAAAGATAAAAAATAAAGACAAAATACCTTTCTCCACTCCATCTCCTTCGAAGTCTTTTGGTTACATTTTTCTTTTATTTTCTTTGGTATCCCTGTTTTCTGGTTCTCTTTCTACTCGTTTTGGTGTAGTCTTCTTTCGCATATTTCAAAACTAGCAAATTAAACAATCAAAATCCAATCAAATTCAAAAATAAAAAAAGTTAAAACTCAATAATCAAATATCAAGTATGCTATAATCAAACATGCTGTAATATCATGTTTTAAAAGTTGAGCATAATCAAATAGACTCCAAATCATATCACAAAATTCAGTTGTAATCAAACATGCTGTAGATATCACATTTGTTTAAGTCTGAAAAAAATGGAGACTTAGAAATTAAGGCATGAATATCCATGCCGAGTTTAAGCCTAGTTGGACCTCCGTCTTGGCAAGCTCGAAGGGCACTGCCAATGGCATAGTGATTTGGCATGAGGCCAGCAAAAATCATCTCTTTGAATAAAATACAAGCGTCATCAGGCATGCCATTTTGTGCATATCCTGAATTCAAACAAGACCAGGAAACAGTGTTTTCTTTGGGGCATTTCAGCAAACAGCTTCCGCGCACAAAACAAATTGCCAATTCTGACATAAATGTTGACAAGAGTATTGGATATGAAAACATCCAACTATGCTATAATATAATTTTAAAAAACTGAGCATAATCAAACTCATTCAGTGTAATAATCAAACATACTCCAACTCATATCACAAAAATCCAGTTATAATCAATTAATAGTCTACTAATAATCAATTGTTAAAATTAGCATACTGAGACTTCAATTCAAAACCCTAACTTAAATATTTTTAGTACAAAATATGCACAACACAAATTCATTTATAGAAACTCAAAATGACAAAAAAAAATGTAGTCGAAGAAGTTGATAGATGTTGGAAACGAACAAGAAAAATGCCGTCAAAGAAGATGATGGAATAAAACAAGAATAATGCATAACCAAACAAGGAATAGAAATTTACCTTACAGAATCAAACAAGAAAAATGCAGTCGATGAAATTCGTGCTTGAGACAGAGAGCACCACGCCCGAGACAGAGGAAGGAGAATCGCAACCGCGCCTGAAAGAGAGCAAAGAAGAATTGTGCCACCCAAGAGAGAGGGAAGGAGAATCATGTCGCCGGAGAGAGGGGGAAGGAAAATCACCGTTGAGAATGAGGATGAGGAACGAGTCGCGTCGGAGAGTGAGAGTGAGAGTAAGGTAAGGAGAAAGAAGAACGTTGTTTCAGCGCGTGAGAGTAAGGTTGGGAGTGAGGTTTTTATTTTTAATTTTTGAATTTTGTATTTTGTATTGTATATGTATATAAATACGGTGGCTGAAAATAGTGGCTGAAAGTGGTGTGCATGTTTAGCACAACCGAAACTGTTTTTCAATAGCAGTGGCAGTAGCACAAGGGATAATGGTATTGAAACTGGCAACATCCAATTCATATTCTTGTTGAGCTTTATTTGCAAGACAATTGTCATATTGTGTTACAAATTGTTGCAAGTTGCTCTTTGAGGTTAGGTAGCCTTTTATAAACGCATGCATGCTTTCACTCCTTTGAGTGCTACGCATGCCTGCCCAAAAACTGTTACTAAGAAAAATAGTGACCTACCTGTCACGTTCTTCGTACAAATCTGAAACCATAAAATGGACATAATCAAACTTGTAAGGCATATTGATTAATAAATGATAAATAAACAAACAGTATATATAAGATAATCAAACTGATAAAATACCTGCTAACCAATTATTATCATGCAAACTAAATCTGTTGATAAAATCAATCCAAGAGCTCTCAAATGCTTCCTTAGACCTAGAATCCCATACAATATATGTCATATCAGCACTAATCTCGTTAAATTGCTTGCATGCTCCTATTTTTTTTGAAATTTTCTTCATGATATGCCAAATACACCATCAATGTTGTCTCATTGGCAACAACTTTTTCAATGGCATTCCGCAAAACTTTGCATTGATCCGTCAATATGTCAATAGGCGGCTTGCCACCCATACATCGTATCCAACAATTAAATAACCAAACAAAGGAACTCTCTTCTTCGCATAAAAGAAGAGCGCAACCAAGTAGCAATGATTGGCCATGGTGGTTAACCCCAACAAATGAGGCAAAAGGCATATCATACCTATAATAAAAACAAGAGAACATAATCAAACTGACTAAATCAAACAATCAAACTTAGTATATCATGCAGAGCAGCAGTAGCAAATTCATTCTATTCTACCTATCCCTATACATCAAACATATGCAAAAATAAGAGTACATAATCAAACTCAGTATATCATGCACAGCAGCAACAAATTCATTCTATTCTACCTATCCTTATCCATCAAACACATGCAAAAACCAAAGTATATATAATTAACTTGAAATATATAATTGTGGTGTCGTACCTATTTGTTAGGTACGTCGTATCAAAGCTCACAACGTCCCCAAAGTGCTCATAAGCAGTACGACTTCTAGCATCAGCCCAAAAAGCATGCTCTATGTGATGTTGCTCATCCAATTTAACTTTGTAAAAGAAGTTGCAGTTTTATTGTTGCATCCGATGAAAATACTGCATTAACGATTGCTCATCCCCCTCCTCTTGTATGACTCTGACACTTTTTGCTACATGATTCCGAAGATCTTTTTCAGTAAAAGTTAATTTATCATAGCCACCAGTAGCAGTTGCTAAACTCTGATATGTGTTTCTCATTGTAACACTAGCTTAATCAATGATCTTAGCTATCCGTTTGGCATGCAAGCTTAGTTCCCTATTCTTTCTTAGGGTCTTTGCCATGCTAGGACTAATAGCATGGTTGTGCTGGATATTCACAAAGGTTAACACATATTCCATCTTCTTATCCCTTTTCACAATAATCCTAACTTTATAATTTTTCTCGAAAGGATTTGTCTTCTTTAATGGATCAATTTTTTATCTTCGATAACCAATTCTAGAACATACAGAGGAGAATGCCATTCCTATGCTTGGAACAACCTAAAACATAGATAATAAAAAATTTAAAATTAAATCAGGTATAAAAACGCTCTCAATTTTCTATGAATAAACAAGACAAATTAGTTGTCAAGCATTGAACCTGAATATAATCAAACTCAGTAGTCAAATATAGCACTAATCTTGAATATAATCAAATTCAGTAAACATCATAATCAAACTCAATAGTCAAATATAACACTAAACCCCAACACATTCATAGAATCAACATCATCATCTAATCTAAGTAAATGCAGAAATTTCAAATATGCAAACTACCAATTTGACTACAATCCAGGAGCTAAACATTTTTTTCATTACACAAATTTATAACATAAATTTTTCAGGATATAATCACACAACGTACATGATGTAAAAGGATCTAAATGACATAATGAAGCCACATATCAGAAGCATAAGCCTAAGATAACAAGAACAAAAAACCCTAAGATATAATAAAAAAATTAAAATCAAATCAAGAATAAAAAATTAACATATGAAGTAAATTAAATACAAACCTCATCATTCGAGTTTATGGATTCCATTGAATCAAAATTTATAATCAAAACCCTAAGATAACAAGAACCAAAAATAGCGCAAAGCAAAGCAAAGGGCACCGTGGAGAAGAAAAGAAAGTGAGAAGTGAGATTGGTGCAATCGAAGAGAAGTAAAAAGTGAGGTTGGCGCAATCGAAGAGAAGAGAATTGAGGTGCATGCAATGAAACCCTTTTTGCAAGAAGAGAAGAAAGCACAAGAGGTGAGGTGAGAGAGTGGCTGAAAGGTAACGTATAAATAGCATTTTCCTTGATTTTGTTAGATTCTATTACATAATTCATAATAAATCACAAGGATTTTTTGACAATATCATAAAAAAGAGACACCTTAACAAATCATAAGGATTTTATGACAATATCATAAAAAAGGGACACCTTTGCACTAACCTGTATTAGAGGTAAAAGGTTCTTCATTAACCTCAATTGACCAGGTGCAGGTTAAAACTCACCATACTTCACTTGATCTTAGTCCGAAAACCGGGAAGGATATGCTTTAATATTTTTTCTTTTATACTAAAACCCCATCTCTTTCTGCGTGCTCTTCTCGATGTAAGACTAACCAGACTAAACCTTCTAAACTATAAGTGTAGTGCCAAGAGCTTTTTTCCGCATGCAATGCATTTGTCGTCCAAAATTGCTGTGCCTCTGACAAAAACATTGATTGAAAAGTGAAAAACATTGCTAAATGCCTAAATCCTTCATCAAGGTTTACTTAGTTAACTCATACTACAAGTACCCAGCTAGACAAAACAGTGCAACAGGAAAATAAAATTCAGAATTCGTGTTATATGGGATAATTTTCACACCCATAATGTAACATCCCAAATTTAAGAACTATTTTAAATATCTAATTTTGTTTATTAAAGCTTTTTGTATGCGTTTTGTGATATCTTTCTTATTTTTTCATAAGTTTCATTAATATAATAACATATGCTTTTCAGTTAGTTTATTATCATATAAATAACCACAATAAGACAATTAACACGGTTCTAAAAACATGCGAGTTATTGCTTTATGTAATCAATCTTCGGTTCCTCATGGATGTTATCTTCGTGTTTGTTATCATTGGAGCACATGTTGAAAGATAATTTGCAATTAAACCATTTTGACTTATTACAGGCAATTTTTTAAGTTAAATTTAGACAATATAATGATCCTTTTTGCAAGTAAGTTACATCTCATCAATCTGTCAAAAAAAGGTTACATCTCATCAACATTAATTTTTCACATCATTCACACCTGAAAAATGGCATCTTAATACATGCCAAAAGTATATTGAAGCGAATATCGTACATGCAATTTATAAACCCATCCTACAGAAAATGTTAAGGATAAGTGGCAGGGCAAATTATAGAAAAGTCAAAAGTCATTAAACAATGACTTCTTAATACTAAAGTCATAAGTTGTTTATATTAACAACTTAGGAATTAACATAGGATGAAGACCATGTAAAACGATAAAAAAAGGAATGCAAAATAGCAACTCTAAAGCACAAGTATACTATGACTTCTAAGGCATGAGTTTAACAATGGTAAGTGAATTCTAATCTAATGAACTCCCTTTGTTGCACTGTTGGTAAGTGAATGTCAATGTCAGCAGCAATAGTGCCTGTTAAGAAAAATCAGTTTATAGCAAGCATTTCAGACCAAATATTTCAAAAAGTAGGTGTAATCGTATATGATGAGCTAAATTTTGAAAAGCAAATAACAAGAATTATTACTATAATATAAAACTATCCTATGCTGAAATTCTTTTAGTTAGATTAGATTTAGACAGTAAAATGATCCTGTTGCAAGTTATTTCTCATCAACATCAAATTTTCACAGCATTTCCACCCACAAAACAGCCTCTTAATACATGCAAAGTAGAGTGAAGTTAATATCGTATATGTTACGGCCTGGCCCAGACTGAATGTGGGCCGGCCCGACCCGGGCGCCACCCGACCCGGACAATTAGTAACAAGGCGCCCGATTGCCGACCCAGACACGCGTCCCTGACAGCTTCGCTACAGCTGTGCGAGGGAGGTCTCGAAGAAGATGGACCTGCCCTTGCAGGGCCCACCTCTGACACGGTATAAATAGGGAAGGACCTGCCCTTCCCCCAAGGTACGTCACATACCACCCAACCTTTACTCGCCTGCACATTTCACTGACTTGAGCGTCGGAGTGTCTTTACAGGTGACACCCCCCTCTACATCCGAAGAGCTCGGGACTCTGCCTATCCTCAACTCAGAGACGTGCGACCAGACGACTTCCCCTTCTTTGATCAAGGTATCAACCCAACCCATCCGGTATCCGACCTACCGAACATTGGCGCGTCTGTGGGGAGCTAGTCGCCTGGATGGACGTTGTTTTGGGAGAGACAGGCCGCGAGACCGAGCGCAGAGGGGAACCCTCCGCGATTTCTCCCCGACCGTGCACGAGGTCCCCTCCGAGACGTACCACCCGATCTCTCGAAAGACGCCCTTTCGGGGGAACTGGCGACAACCATGCCAGAATAATGCAGGAACTACGCCACAGGATGCAAGACTTGGAACGCCGGCTAGCAGACCGGGAACACGACCAGCACACCCCAGACTAAAGCCACTCTCGTTCTCACTCAAGGAGCCATTCCAGACGCACAGCCAGCCCTCAGGCTGAATCCGAGAGCGCCGGGGAAAGAGGACGCGTGAGAAGACGCCACGACCCCCTCATCTACACCAGGCACGAAAGGCGGCATACCACAGATCGCAACCACGAGGAGACTCGTCAGGAGGACGACGAAGGGAGAACAACGAGAACGCGGGGACCCGTGATAATGGGAGCGACCCCATTTCACCGTTCCATCCTCGAGGTCCGGCTGCCAAAACACTTTGACAAGCCAACGGACATGAGGTATGACGGAATGTAAGACCCGCTGGAACACCTCACGGCCTTTGAGGCCAGGATGAACTTGGAGGGAGTGGGAGATGAGGTAAGGTGCCACACTTTCCCGGTCACCCTGGCGGGACCTGCAATACGGTGGTTCAACAACCTTCCGCAAGGCTCGGTGACCAGTTTTGTGGACATCAGCCACACCTTCTTAGCCCAATTCACGACTAGAATTGCAAAAGCAAAACACCCAATCAACCTGCTTGGAGTGGCCCAGCGGCCCAGAGTGCCGACCAGGAAATACCTAGACCGATTCAACGACGAGTGCCTGGAAATAGATGGGCTGACGGACTCAGTTGCAAGCTTGTGCCTAACAAACGGGCTCCTGAACGAGGACCTCAGAAAGCACCTCACCACGAAGCCGGTGTGGACCATGCAGGAGATCCAATGTGTAGCCAAGGAGTACATCAACAACGAAGAAGTTAGCCAAGTCGTGGCTGCCAACAAACGGCAGCCCTCTTACAACCAAGACCAGCACCGCAGGAGCAGAGAAGGACAAAAGGAACACGCCAGGGACGGCGGTCCGAGCAAGGCACCCAGACCGTTTCCTCGTGTCGGGAAGTTCACCAATTACACTCCCCTCACCGCACCAATCATGGAAGTTTATCAACAAATCGCCGAAAAGGGGATCTTGTCGAAGCCTCGACCACTAAAAGAACGAACAGAGGGAAACCGAAGCCTCTACTGTGACTATCACAAGGGCTATGGGCACAAGACACAGGATTGCTTCGACCTAAAGGACGCATTAGAACAAGCGATCAGGGATGGAAAGCTAGCTGAATTCTCCCACCTCATTAGAGAGCCGAGATGACGGAATCACGACCACGACGGCGAAGACAGGACTCAGGCAGCAAAGCGACGCCAAGAACCGGAGGGCGACGACCAAGGCCTCACCATAGTGAACGTAGTAACAGCTAGGAATGCGGCACCTAGATCAAGGTCGGCGCATAGGAAAGACGCCAAAGTTCTGGCGGTCTCCTCGTCCTCTGCACGAAGCGCGAGGAAGCACCCACCCATTTCATTCGGCCCAGAGGATCAATGGTTCGACGACGTCGGAGAAAGCCCTCCCATGGTCATAACGGCCAGAGTAGAAACCGGTCTCGTCAAGCGAATCCTTGTAGATACGGGGGCAGACTCAAACATCATGTTCCGCAATGTGTTCGACGCTTTAGGCCTAAGGAACACCGACCTACAGACTCACCAGCACGGCGTCGTAGGGCTCGGCGACCACTTCATTAAGCCGGATGGCATAATCACCCTGCCGACCTCATTGGGACAAGGCCAAGGGAGAAGAACGATAATGGTCGAGTTCGTGATCCTAGAGACTCCACCGCCTACAACATCATCCTGGGGAGAAAAACCATCAACGACCTAGGAGGAGTCATCAGCACAAGGATGTTGGTAATGAAGTTCATAATTGAAGAAGGGTCAGTAGGATCTGTGAGGGGAGACCTGGAAACGGCGGTCGCTTGCGACAACGCCAGTCTCGCATTAAGAAAGAAATTTAGAGAAGCATCGGGGGTATTTCTCGCCGACTTGGATGCCAGAATTGACGACAAGCCCAGGCTCAAACCAGAAGGGGACCTGGAAAAGTTTAGGGTCGGGAACACGGAGGAAAAGTTCACGTTCGTGAATAGGAACCTCCCCCATGAATTAAAAGAGCCCTTGATGGAAATGATCAGAGCCAACGGCGACTTGTTTGCTTGGACACCTGCCGATATGCCGGGGATAGACTCCGGGTTCATGTCACATCACCTAGCCATCAGGCCAGAAGCCAAACGAGTGGCTCAAAGGAGAAGAAAAATGTCTCAGGAAAGGGCAGAGGAAGTGGCCAGACAAACGGCCAGCCTCCTTGAAGCAGGGTTTATCCAGGAACTAGACTACTCTACCTGGTTGTCAAATGTGGTCCTGGTAAAAAAGCACAATGGGAGATGGAGGATGTGCGTGGACTACTCTGATCTCAACAAGGCATGTCCCAAGGACTGCTACCCCCTCCCCAACATTGATGCACTCGTTGACGCGGCCGCGGGATACCGGTATCTAAGCTTCATGGACGCCTACTCTGGCTACAACTAGATACCGATGCACCGGCCAGATGAGGATAAAACGGCGTTCATAACGCCGGGAGGGACCTACTGCTACAAGGTGATGCCTTTTGGAATGAAAAACGCGGGGGCAACGTACCAGAGGTTGATGAACAAAATATTCAGCGATCTTATCGACAAGATGGTGGAAGTCTATGTGGACGATATCCTTGCAAAAATCGCCCGACCTGATGACCTCATAAGCGACCTGGAGAATGTGTTCGCATCCCTCCGACAACACGACATGAGGCTCAACCCGCTTAAGTGCGCCTTTGCCATGGAGGCCGGAAAGTTCCTAGGGTTCATGATAACCCAAAGGGGAGTGGAAGCCAACCCCGAAAAGTGCCAAGCGATACTCCAGATGAGGAGCCCGGGTTTCATCAAAGACGTTCAGCAGCTGGCGGGAAGGCTCACCGCATTGTCCCGATTCCTCGGCGCATCGGCAGCAAAGGCCCTACCCTTCTTCAACTTGATAAAGAAGGGAATAGCGTTTGAATGGACTCCGGCATGCGAGGAGGCATTCAACCACTTCAAAGAAATCCTAGCAGCACCACCTGTGCTCAGGAAACCCAGAGCCGGGGAACCACTCTACCTATACCTAGCCATAACAGAAGGAGCGCTTGCAGGGGTGCTGGTGCAAGAAGAAGGGAAGGCCCAGCAACCGATTTACTTCGTGAGTAGAGCGCTGCAAGGGGCAGAACTTAGGTACAGGAAGCTAGAGAAACTGGCACTAGCGCTCTTGATCTCTTCCCGCAGACTACGACAATACTTCCAGGGTCACCAGGTGGTCGTGAGAACGGACCAGGGGATCTGCCAGGTGCTCCCAAAACCTAATTTGGCGGGGAGGATGATGACCTGGGCCATCGAGCTGTCCCAATACGATCTGAGCTACGAACCCCGACACGCGATTAAGGCACAAGCAATGGCGAACTTCCTAGTGGAAGTGATCGGAAATCCAACCGAGGACACGGGCACACGGTGGAAACTCCATGTGGACGGAGCTTCCAACCAGACGTCTGGAGGTCCTGGGATCATCCTAGAAAGCCCGGACGGAGTCATTTACGAACAATCGGTTAAGTTCGAGTTTCCCATATCAAACAACCAAGCAGAATACGAAGCCCTTCTAGGGGGATTGGTTCTAGCTCAGGAATTCGGGGCCACAAGGTTAGAAGTATGCAGCGACTCGCAGGTCGTCACCGTGCAAGTAAATGGAAGCTACCAAGCCAGAGACTCGCTGCTGCAAAAATACTTGAAAAGGGTCAAAGAGCTGAGCAAACAATTTGAGGAGGTTACGGTCCAACACGTCCCAAGGGAAAGGAACACACGAGCAGACCTCCTATCTAAGTTGGTAAGCACAAAACCTAGAACCGGCAACCACTCCCTCATTCAAGGCATCACGAAAGAGCCCGCAGTTGCTCTACACCTGACCAAGATGAGCCCCTCTTGGATGGACCCCATCACCGATTTCTTGAAAAACGGCAAACTCCCTGGGGATGGGAAGGAAGCCAAAGCGTTGAGAAGGGAGGCTGCCAAGTATACGGTCATACAGGACCAGCTATTCAAAAAGGGACTCAGCCAACCTTTGCTGAAGTGCCTACACCCCGACCAGACAGACTACGTGCTCAGAGAAGTCCACGAGGGATGCTGCGGCCACCATATCGGGGGTAAAGCCCTGGCCGTCAATGATGAATGACTCCAGAGAATTCATGAAAAAATGCGCCAAGTGTCAACAGAACGCCAACTTCCATAGAGCGCCGGCTTCCGAGCTGAGCCTACTGACGTCCTCCCGACCTTTTGCACAATGGGGAGTCGACCTCTTGGGGCCCTTCCCGGTTGGCCCAGGGCAAGTCAAGTACCTCATAGTTGCCGTCGACTACTACACCAAATGGATAGAGGCTGAACCGCTGGCCAGTATATCCTCATCCAATTGTAAAAAGTTCATGTGGAGGCAGGTGATAACCCGGTTCGGCATCCCGGAAATCGTCATTTCGGATAATGGGACGCAATTCACTGACAAGAAGTTTGCAGAGTTTCTCACTGGCCTGGGGATAAAACAAAAGTTCTCTTCGGTGGAACATCCCCAGACAAACGGACAAGTGGAGTCCGCAAATAAAGTCATCCTGCTAGGCCTCAAGAAGCGTTTAGATAGCAAAAAAGGCACATGGACCGACGAGCTTGCCTCGGTCCTCTAGTCCTACCGAACAACCGAGCAAAGCTCCACAGGGGAAACCCCCTTTCGCCTAACATACGGGGTCGACGCAGTGATACCTGTGGAGATTGGCGAGCCGAGCCCGCGACTACTTCTGACGGGAGTAGAAGAAGCGGTGGAAAAAGACCTGGTGGATGAGGCCAGAGAGATGGCCCACTTGTCGGAGGTAGCACTGAAACAAAGAATAGCCCTACGTTACAATACCAAGGTCCTCAGAAGGGAGTTTGAGGAAAGAGACCTCGTCCTGCGACGAAACGACGTCGGGCTACCAACCCAGGAGAAGGAAAGCTGGCGGCAAACTGGGAAGGTCCCTACAGAATCAGAGAAGTGCTTGGCAAAGGCGCCTACAAATTGGAGAGACTCGACGGCAAAGAAATCCCGAGAACATGGAATGCAGATAATTTGAGGAGGTTCTATTCGTAGCTTGGGTACACCGGTCAAGCGGCCTGACGAGCTAGATAACCTTTTAATTTCCAATGATTTACTTTTATTAAGTGCCTACCATGTTCATAAACTTGTTTAGCTGACGATTAATATTTACTTGTCTGAATTCTCCCATCTACTATTCCCCAATGTGTATCCCACACCATCGCGTTCTTCAACGGCAACCAGGACTGATCACCCCGGGAGCCAATCGAATCATAGCCATAACAAACGGCCGCGATAATGAGACCAAGACGGTTTCAACCAAGTTACCAACACAAACGGTAAAACAGACACAAGCAATAAGTCCACACCGAAAAAATGGTAACAAAACAAAATACTACTAAACAGCAAGATAAAGGCGATAAGTATAAGCCGACCAGGCGACCACTTAAATATAACAAAAGTAAACAGTTTCAACAAGTGTTCTACAAATCCACATAAAATGCGCAAGTTACAAGAGTTCACTTTCGGGGCATGTCAACAATCTTGCCGTCCTGAATTGTTTTGAAGATCCCAATAGCCGACGTGTCGAAGTCCGGGACCACGATCTTCACCTGGGCCTTGAGAGCCTCTTCGGTCATAAATTTCGCTTATGTTTTCACGGTGGACTTTTCTATTTGCTTGTTGTTGTTCTTGTTCCACTTATTGTGTTGAGCTCTCTTTTAAAAAAAATCATCCCAATTTCAACAATCATTCAAAACCTAAAGACCTATTCTACCAGCGACATTAATCACATCACACATGCACAATATATGACACGTGCTTTAAATATTTGCGATATGAAAAGATTAAATATTATTTATAAGTTATTAATTTATATTTTTATCATGTTTAATTTAGTTTGATGTATTTTAATTTTGTTTATTTATTTACTAAATTGAGTTTTATGTTATAGGTTTAGGATTTTTTTATTTTAACTTTATAAGAGGTTATAAATACATGATAAATTATTAGGTAAAAAAAAGAATCAATTCTTTTTGTATTCAATTTCAATTTATTTTTTATTTTTTATTTTCAATTTTAATAATTCTTTTTCTATTTCAATTCATTTTTTTATAATGTTTAATTTAGTTTGATATATTTTAATTTTTTTATTTATTCACTAAATTGGACTTTAGTTATAGGTTTAAGATTTTTTTTTATTTTAACATAAGAGGTTATAAATAACTCTCTCTTTGTTAACGCCATCTGTGGGGATCGAACCCACGACCACGTGGTTAAAAGCCACGCGCTCTACCGCTGAGCTAAGATGGCATGCATTTTTAAATCTACATAATTATTAATATAATTAAATCATGTAAATTAATTTGAAAAAGGAAAACAACTATTAAGATATGTTTTCATTTTAATGTGTTTTTTTTCGGTATTTAGTTAAGAAAAAATAAGAATAAAAGATAAAAATAAAAATACAAATTAAATGTACTCTAATATTTTAATTTCTTACTAACGAACTTCTTTGAATTGTGATAATTGGACAAAAAAAGATTACATAATTTCATTTAAGTTTGTATGCTTGATATTGCCAACCTCTTTTGTACTAGGCTTTGACATTGATAACAGACTATGGTCAATTTTTCTTAGGTGTCTCAAAGATTTGATTTGTGCAATGAAGCCTATGCATGATCATGTTCCAATTTCATTTGGTTGTTCTTCATAATTTAGCATCACTATGCCTCTAACTGTGCTACTTGATCACCTTTCATTGTCTTATTATATATTTAGTACCTTAATTTATGTTCTCTCATTCTAAATTCCAGGTTGTATCTCCTGTCAAAATGACATTTGAAATGTAAGTGTATCTTCTCCGCTTTGAAGCCTTCTTTAGCTTATTCTCTTTTTGTTCTATTTATTTATTTTTACTCACTTTCTTTCTATCTCAGATATGCAACTTGTGTGGTACCAATTAGTGCTTTCTTCGCATCAAGCCTTTGGTAAGCTCTACAACTGTTTTTCTTTCCCCCCCTCGAGATAGTTTAACAATGGTTGACTCTTGAAAAGAGCATCTACAAAGCCACAAAGGCTAACCAAGGGGAAGCATAACCAAACAAGTATCAATATAAACACCGAATGCACATAGAAATTAGAAATGCAAACATCAAATAGTAGCTGCACCTCGGTAACAATAACTAAACCCAAAAAGAAACAAAAACACCAACCAACTCCTTGAAGTACATGAGCATGCTACTTCACTTGTTGACGACTTGTAGAAGAACCAGGGAACTGCACCAAGCCACACACACATCTATAGCATGATAAACTTGCAGGGTTAATGGGAATTGGGAAATATCTCTCATTTGTATGTTTTCTATCTAGTTTAGTTTGGAAAGTGCTTGATCAATATTGCATCAAACCATATTATCCCTGTTGAATTTTTTATCAAAATTTCAACGGGCTTAAGCTTTCTTTCCGGGTGCAGTATTTGTTAATTTTTACCCCATTTAAGTATAGTTCTGTTACTTTCGATTAGGGTGAATCAGTGTTTTTATGAATCTGGAGTTGTTACTCCTCCCTTGATTACTCAAACTGGAATTCTCCATCTGCCACTACTTACCTATCCTTGGAAATTTTCATTTCTATTGTTTGAATCTGTTCGAAGTATGATGTTTGTGAAGAAACTATGATGGTTCACTTGTACAATTGAAAGGATCACATTGGTGGTAACTGGTAACTAAGTACTAAGTACTATTGACTATGGTTTCTATATAGGATAAATTCACAAGTTTGCTCCTTATGAAATTGGTTGAAAAATTGTATGAGAAATTTTTTATTTTATTTTATTATTATTACTTTTGTTGACAGGTTTGGTAACACTGCCTACTTGCATATATCTGTGGCGTTTATCCAGATGCTCAAGGCTCTGAGTACGTTGTCATTCTATTGAACTTCCCATGTTTATCTTACAGTCTAAACAATCTTTCCTTAATTCCAAAACTTGATGTTTCAGTGCCAGTGGCAACATTTGTTGTGGCTATTGTGTGCGGCACTGAGAAAGCAAGGTGTGATGTGTTCTTGAACATGGTGTTGGTCAGCATTGGAGTTGTCGTTTCCTCGTATGGGGAAATTCATTTTAATGTAGTTGGTACACTTTATCAGGTCACAGGCATTTTTGCAGAAGCTTTAAGACTGGTCTTAACACAAGTCCTTCTGCAAAAGAAGGGCTTAAGTTTAAATCCTATCACAAGCTTATATTATATAGCTCCATGCAGGTATATTCTGTTGAAATTTTCCGACTAGTTTTCTCTATACAAGAAATCAAGTATAGAAAATGTAACAGCTAATGTGTGTGTCTAGCAACTATCCAATTGATTCTTCTTGCTATTCCGGAAGAGGTATTGTTAACATTGATCAATGTTGATAAAAGATGTCACTTTATGTGATTCAATCTCTTGCTTAACAAGTAATGTTATTGTGAGCACCAATGCTTGGATATTAGTGAATCCAGTCTAATGTGATGTGATAACTTCTCGTTTGCTTTGTTATGCGCAGTTTTGTGTTTCTCTTTGTACCTTGGTACCTACTGGAAAAGCCTGCAATGGAAGTTTCACAGATTCAGTTCAATTTTTGGATCTTCTTTTCCAATGCTCTATGTGCTCTCGCCTTGAATTTCTCTATTTTCCTAGTAATCGGTAGAACTGGTGCTGTGACCATCCGAGTCGCCGGCGTGCTTAAGGACTGGATATTAATAGCCCTTTCAACTGTTATATTTCCAGAGTCCACAATGACTGGGTTGAATATAACTGGCTATGCTATAGGTAAGTTTCAGTTGAAACTCGAAACACATTCTTAATATCACTCCCTCCTTTGTCTTGATCAACTATTGTATCTTTTACTTCTGCAGCACTATGTGGCGTCGTGATGTACAATTACATAAAAGTCAAGGACGTTCGAGCCTCTCAACAACCGACCGAAATCATTCCAGATTGAATCACAAAGGCATCTTCTTGAGTCTTGACATGTATAGTTGCATTTCTATGTCCCAGTCTCATTGTAAACTTGTCTGATACACAGGACTGGAGATTTGAGAAGAGACCTTCTGACATTTATGAGCCATTGAACGCCGCCAACAATGAGGGAAGCATTGGAGGTAATGGTTTCACATCAGATATTGAGCGTCGATGAAGAAGCACCACGACACTTAAAATTTAGTAGTAGCAGTTAGGGAGAACTGGCCTTGTTGGTTATGGAATGCACTTTTCTGAATCTGAATAATCAAAATATGTTTGTGAAAGGAGAAGGATCTGTTTTAACTCTCTGTGATGGCCGTTTTACAATCTTTCCAATACAGGGAATCAAGGATAGTTATTATATAAACATTTCATTAGTAACCAAAGTGTGTAACTGTGTACATTCTTGAACCGACCAAGAATTAATAAAGCTCTACAGCAAAATAAACTTGCAAGAGTAACAGGCACTCTTAATCAAATTTTATAAAGACGTGCCATCTTATTTGGTAGAATTTTAGAAAACTATACGTTCGAAAATTTTCAAATAACGCACTACTTTACAAAGAGAATAAAGTCTTACAACTAAGCAAAATATTTAACTAAATCCAATTAAGTTGTTATAACCGTTTTTCACCGTCACGCATATCTTTTTCTTCTTCTTTCCACTCTTATGCTATTGCTTCTTCTTCTCCTTTTTTTTGCTCATTTTCTCTTTTATTATCGTCGTTGTCACCACTACTGTGCCACCACCTCCATCTCCTTCTCCTTGTTCTTTTTTTATTTGAATTTTCTTTAATCTCCTCTTTTCTTTTCCTCCTCCTCTTCCTCTATCATCATTATTATTGTCATTGTTATTATTATTGTCATTATTGTCGTCTTATATGTATAAGAGTTCAAATCCGAAATGCACCAAAATTTCTTAATAGTGACGACACACAAATAAACTCAGTTCAAAATAAGTTCAGATTAGAATGCACCGAAAATAAATAAAAAATAGACCAAAATAAAATCCAGAATGCACCGAAATTACTTAATGATGACGACACACAAACAAACTCAATTCAAAACAAGCACAGACTAAGTGATGGAGGTGGTGGTGTGGTGGTGTTAACAACGACAATAACGAAGGAGAAAGAGGAAAAAAAAAAGAGGAGGAGGAAGAGAAGAAGAAAATGATGATGATAACGAAGAAGAAGGATGAGGAGTTTTGAGTTATCATTAAGTAATTTCGATGCATTCTGAATATAAATAAAGTGTCCCTTCCTTTCCCCCTTCAGATGGAGGCAAGAGTACCCTTCCGTGATCGTTCTGCAAAAGGAATTTTGCTCTGGGTAGTTTTCTGAGTTTAGAGTGAGCTTCATTTTCTGTAAGACCAGCCGATGTTTGTGAAGGATTACCATGTGTTCATAACACGCAACGGAAGAAAAGAAAGTAATCTTAAAGATCTATTTTGCGTTTAAATTTTATTCCAATAATATATAGATCAGATCTAAATACCGTTAGATACTTTAGTAAAAACTTTATTCTTCAATTGTATGAAGACTCTATGCGTATCCACACTGAAACGAACCTTTACTGTCAACTCCTTGACTAGTGGACATCTAATCTAAATTAATAAATCTCTTGCAACTCTTTGCACACCATAAAATTATTCTCCAAGAATTAGGCTCATATATGTTTATGTATGTAGAGGTAAAGGAATAAAACTCTTGTTATTAGTCTCATTTCCCTTTGCTCTTGTCATACATATATATAGTATGAGATTTGTTATTGATTTTAAATTTGAATCTCAAATTCAAATTTAAATCATATCTTTTTATTTTAAACTTGAATTTTTCAAATTTATGAATCAATCATAATTCAATTTGAAACAGAATCAGTTAGAATCTCGTCCAAACTTAGAATTCAAATTTAGAAATAGAATAACTCATTATTCTCAAATCTCATTTAATATTCTTACTTATCATACTATTATTATATTATTGGTGCTAACAAAGAATACAATAATATTCCATTTGAATAAATATAATTATTTATTTGATCAAATCAAAATAATAATTAAATAATTCTACAGTAAAGATTAAAACACTCGTTAGTGTGTGACCCATAGGTTCAATACTAAGCGGATAGTAAATTAGTCATATTAAATTTACTAATCAAGGTTGACGTCTACCAACACTCCTCAACGACCCGATAGTATGAAGTAGTATATTTTTTTACTAAGAACCTGAGAAGAACAAAGTATAATTCCTTACATTTTTCTAGCTCTTGGTTAACCCTTAGAGTATGGTTTAATTGTCAAACTCTAACTTGTTACTATTATTATAATGAACTATGAATGACCTAAGAAACTCATTTCTTCATTCATTCAATTCCTTGGCCAAAGTTTTATTAATCTCAATCATTATAATCATAGAGTTCAAACTCTTTACCAAGAGTTGACGGTGTTTTGTCGATTTTTAGCAAATCGATGGTGGTTCGATATCTAGTGGTCTGCGAGCGAAACCTACTCCTCTTTGCGGGTACCAATTTTCTAAAAGTGCATCAAAGTATCTTCTATCAGATAAGTATTGGTAATAGAAATAAAGAAGGTTTATAAATTGGTAAAGGAAACTTAAAGGTTAAAATTTTCAAAGATTAAATGTGAAGAAAGCAGAAAGGCTTGCATCGGAATTTAAAAGAAAACAAAGAAATGCCTTTGACTGAATCGAAGGTCTTTGACATAGAAATTTGAAATGCAGAAGGATAAATTGAACAATGAAAATAAAGAACACTTGGAAAATAAATTTACTTGAAATGTTAAATTTACAGAAGTGTAAACTAAAAGAATGAAAAGATGGGAGGAATCCTACAAAAAAGTTACTCGATTGCAGACTCAGGAAATTCCTGGGATGTGAGTGTGCTTGAGTGTTTTTCTGAGTAAAAGTTCCAACCCTTAATCCCTATAACTTCTTAGTATTTATAGGTCAATCTTACATAACTGACAATTAATTTACAATTAATTATAATTAAATACGAAAATACAAATTTGAACTGCAATCACTCTTGGTAACCGTTCCCGCCGCATGATTGTAGATATTCCCCATGATTTCCTTGTGTGAAAGAAGCTACTAACTCTCCCGCTTCCATGACTATTTCGAACAGTTCATCGAAAACCTGCTCGATTTCTCAAATCGAATCTCCTATTCGATTAGGCCTATTCGACTGACTCATGCCGAATCAACTTACTCTGGTCGAAAATATTTTCGACTAACAAATTGCCCCCTTGGATTAATGTGATTGCCTTCGATAACATTATCGAAGAATAAAACACTTAATCCAAAAAAGCAACGTCAGTTTTCAAATCAGTAATAATTGTTATTTAAACTCTCCATTACTACTGATCCACTCAATACGTCTCCCGAAACTTGCGATTTCTCTTTCTACCACTTCACATTCCTCGCGAAGTTACCTCTATTTGCATTCCTTCCACAATAACGGCTACTGTGATACTTTAAATTTCTCACTTTCTCCTTTGTTCAAATCTTTCGAACCCCATCATTCTCTGAACTTTCCTTGCACCAAGAATTTTTTTCACAAAAATCCCCAACCTTCAATTTTCCTTGACAATGGCTAATTCTTCTTCTCATGCCACTACTCAAGATAAGGGTAAAGGTCCTGTAATAGCGCCACCATCTCCACCAGCCCTTCGCATTCTAAATCAAATCAATGATGAAATCATTGACGACCCCCATTTGCAGGTTAATGACACGAGAATCCTAATCCCCTTCACAATCGGCACAGATACACACTGCTTCCTCGGACCGATTGAAACTCTTGAAAGAGCAAAGAAAAAACTCTCTTTCTTCTCTAATGCTGAAGAGGAAGATTTATTGATAAACCAAGTTTTTAACATTTCTCACTTTATCAACCAAAAACCCTTCCGAAATAATCCAAAAATCAATCCTTGAGGATTTGATTTCACAACTTGGTATCAACGTCTCGAACCCACAAAAGGTGCTATCTGGGGAGCCCTAGGAATACAAAAGCTACTAAGGCTCTCTCATTTTTCACTCACTACTCATCCTTGGATGATTGGAGCAGTGACTTGTTTCTGGAATAGGACTACCAACAACTTCCACCTTCCTTGCGGAATGATCGGGATGTCTCTCCTCGATGTGGCTGCCATTACAGGACTCCCAATAAATTCTCTAGATTGTACTCCTGACATGCAATCTCAGCGTCAGTACAATGTTACTTTCAGCACCTCTTACAGTGAGTTCATTGCCTACAACATGGGTGCAGACGGTACAGAAATCACAGATAATGAACATGTAGCCTTCTTGTTTTACTGGCTAAATACAGTTTTGTTCTGTTCCTGAAGCGTACAGATGTCAAAGCTCTACCTTCCCCTGGCTGCTCTTTTACATGAAGGAAAAGTTCTCAACTTGGCCAAACTTCTTTTGGGGCACATTTTCGAAGAATTTGGTCTACTTGTTTGTGACCTCCGCGATAACAAAATAATCAACACAGGAGGTCCTCTTTGGCTCCTTTAATTATGGCTTAATGCCATTTTTGAAAATTTCATGACAAAACCTGTAGGTGGCAGTACTGATAAATAGCACATTGAGGGTTTTCGCTTGTCTAATTACAAACCCAATTTTCCAAACACCCAATTAGATGAAGACAGATTTTGGTCTATTTTCTCTCTTTTCCATTCCTGCAAAGATTTTGATAATAAGCAACTCAATTTTACATCTTTTTTGCACCGCAATTGTGGCCCTGCCTGACTCGATTGTTTGCTCTTCCCAAACACTAATGAGAAAAACGAACTTGCAAATCGAACTTGGGCAAACTTGTTGGCTGTTCAAGTGATACCAATCGGGTTACCACAGTATAAGAAGGAAAAGTTCAAGATAACCTTGTACGCTCCTCACTTGACTACCAGACAACTCGGATTTTCTCAAGCTATCCCAACTCTACAACCTCGACACAGTGAACCATTCTATCAAATTACTTTGACATCTCAAGAAGATTTCAACACTTGTCTCTTGAAAAATCAAAAACAAAGATACCGTTTCAACTTTTTGATCTATGAACGCAGTTCATTTATCACCAAATCCTGTTTTGAATGGTGGACTGCTTATTACTCAAGATACACCCGTACCTTGGAAGAAATTCAGCAAACTGCTGTTCGAACAGCTGTCACTGAGAGTTTACCAAAAAGAACTCACAAAAGGAAGGCTGATGCTACTCGACCACCACCACATAAGAGCAGAAGAACTCCTACCAGAACCTCTCGAAGAGTAATTCTTCTATTCATAACTCTATTTTCAAACTCAAAATATCCTTCAAATTATATATTATGTTTTTTTTTATTCTGGACTTTTAACAGTTAGTGTTGCAATCATCAAGCGAAAGCGCTGATGAGAGTGAACCAACCAATAAGGATTCTCTTGCTGCTTCCTCTCAATCGGAAGATGCAGCCGATTCTGATCCTAGCCCTCAGTTAATACTAAGATCCAGAGTTTCTCAGGTAACACAATCATCACTACACACATCTTACTTAGTTTAAAAAAAATTAAACTCATAACTGTGTACCTTTTGTATTAGCCCGTTAATATTGCCCAATCGGCTTCTTCCACTGGAGTTCCTGATCAACCGATTCCCTAACAACAAAATGACCCAGAGCACTCTACATCACATGATTCGATTCAATTTATAGGGTCCCTACAATCAATTCCTGCTGCTCATCTACCTCTTCCTCACTCAACACAGGTGATTGATCTGACAGCAAATCCCTTGCAGCATTCCCCAGAAGAAACCCACAGACTTGAATCAATCTCACCAAATAATCAAGCTGCATTCTCTGAAGGGAACCAGGTGGTCCCGGATTCCGATTCCGCTTCTAAGTCTGCTGACACCACCAACTCAAATTCCTCTCGATCTAAGGTTTTAGAAACTCCTCCAGAGTTGCAACCTAATCCTTCACTCCAAGCTAATCTTCAGACCCCTCCGGGACCAAGACCCGGAACATCGAATGTTCCTACTACTCCAACCAGTGCAACCTTGGATGACTTGATCTTTGTTTTGAATAAAGTTATCCAAGAAAACAAAGTGCCAGTGCCTGTACCAGAAATCTCAAGACCTGCTACATCAAGGCCTCCAATCGAATTAGATCCTGACACTCGGGAACAACTTCGATCACTCATCAAGCTCTTGGATCATCCACCTACCACATGGGTTAATGATCCAATTCTCAACAAACTCTTGGCTGATCTTTTGAATTCTTCTTTTGAACTCCCAACTAACACACTGTATTCTGCTTCAATTCAAGAATTCAAACAACTTCTTAACGAGAGCGTTGCATCTCAGTTTCAACTTCAGAAAACTAAAAATAAAGAAGCCACAGCCAGATCCAATATAGAAAATTGTCTTGCAACTGCTCAACCAATCCAAACCTCTCGTGAGGAATTTGACCAGAGAATCTCCCATGCTATTTCTGTTCAAGCTTTTCATGATCAAGAAGAAGCAAGGCTCGAAGCAGAAATAATTCAAATTAAAGAACAACTTGCCACCATACGCCGGAATCGAGCCACTATAGCCAAACCTCTGGCCGTAGCCCAACAAGAACAACATCTCCTTATTCAAGAACTTGTCTCAATCGATACCAAGCGGGGAGAATATGAAAAACAACTTGAGAAAATTCAAGCCGACAAGTTCAAACAAATGGAAGAGCTTTCAATTCTGGAAAACAAAAGGGCGAAACTGCGCTCCGATTTGGCAAAACTAGTAGCACCTTGAATTCCTTTTTACTTCTATTTTTGTAACTTCTTTTGTCTTTTCTGAACTTTATATATATTGAACTTTTATGTTTGCCAACAATAGAAAAGTTTTAAATACTTCCCATTAATCGAGTTAATCACTTTTCCTGACTCGATATCTTTGATTTGATAAGTGTTCCCAGAATACATCCATATTACCTGAAAAGGGCCTTCCCAACTATGGGACCATTTACACAGAAATATCGATTTCTTCTCCATCGGCAAGATGACTTTTAAAACTAACTCGCCTATTTTGAAAGACTTTTCCTTAATTCAACGATTATAACTTCTAGCAACACTTTCTTTTTGTCGAATTACATTATCAAGTGCCAGGATTCGCTCTGAGTCCAATTCATTTAACTCATCGAACATGCATTCCAATAATGATCAACTGGAAAATCATTCTGTCTTGCTACTCTTAAAGTATTCAAATTGATTTCTAATGGTAACACTGCATCATGGCCGTATACCAATTTATAAGGTGATGTTCCTGTCAAACCTCTTGGCGAATTTCGATAAGCCCATAATACTTGACTTAAAGTTTCATGCCACGTTCGAGGCTTATTCCCGATATGCTTTTTAATCAAGATTATCAATATCTTATTTGTCGCCTCTACTTGTCCATTAGCCTGTGCATAATAAGGAGTTAAAGTAACCATATTAATGTTTCTCGAAACCGCAAAATTTTTAATTCGCTGACCAGTAAACATAGCTCCTTGGTTAGTACTTAACATCTGAGAAATTCCAAATCGATGGATAATATGTTCCTCAATGAAGTCTATTATTTCATTTTGACCAACTTCTACCAACGGAACTGCTTCAACCCATTTTGTGAAATAGTCAATAGCTATTAAAATAAACTTGTGTTGTTTTGCTAAAGGAGGATGGATCAATCCAATCAAATCCAGAGCCCAACCTCTAAATGGCCATGGTTTTATTATCGAATGCATTTCAGCCACTGGAATCTGTTGTATCAAACCATGTTTCTGACATTCCTGACATGCCTTTGCATACTCAATACAATCTTTTATCATGGACGGCCAGTATACATGATTTCGATATAATACCCATCTCATTTTCTTCCCTGCCTGATGGGCACCACATATTCCATTATGGACTTCACCTAAGGCAACGTTCTGATAATCTCGACTTAAGCATCTTAACAGACTCCCATCAATCCCTTTTTTATATAGTTCATCAGCCAATAAGACGAAATTCATTGCTCGTAATTTTATCTTTCTATCAACTACAACATTGGGATCCTTTAAATAAAGAGCAATAGGCTTTCTCCAATCAGAATCCTCCCATTCATCCATACACAAAACCTCTCTTTCATTCGCTGGTACTAAAATTTGATGGATACCAGATAATTTTCTAAGAGTCTCCGGACCAACCCGATACCTCGAAGCAATTTGGGCTAACTCATTAGCAATTTCATTATGAATTCTAGGGATATGCACCAAGGAAATCTTTCGAAAAGACGTTAATAATTCCCAAGCAGTTACTAAATATTTTTGTAACGTCTCATTATTACACTTCAATTCTTTCGATAACTGCTTTAAAACTAACTGTGAATCCCCTAAAATTTGAACCTCTAAAGCTCCTTTGCTGATTAAAATTTCAAGACCCAAAATCAGAGCCTCATATTCAGCCACATTATTCAAACAAGATACTTTAATTCAAACAAGAATTCTGATGGAATACCCTCTGGTGAGATAATGAGAATCCTAACTCCTGCACCATGTTTATGCTTGGATCCATCAAAATACAATTTCCAATAACTGCTTTCTACTTCGATTATGTTTGCCCCCTGGTCATTCAGATCCTTCGAATTATCTACAAGAAAATCGGCAATGACCTGCCCTTTTACAGCCTTGGCTGGAACATACTGTAAATCGAATTCCGTTAATACCAGCATCCATTTTCCCAAACATCCCCTTAACATAGGAAAGCTTAACATATACTTGATCAGGTCAGTTTGTGCTATAACTTTCACTGACTTAGCCACCATATAACACTTTAATTTCATACATGCATGATATAAAGACAAACATAATTTCTCGATTGGAGAATACCTTGCTTCGATGTCAGTTAATACTCGACTAAGGTAATAAACTGCTCGCTCATGCCCGTTTTCATCATCCTGGGCTAACATACATCCAATAGTATCTTCAGATGCTGCAATATATAATTTTAAAGGCTTAGATGGACGAACATTCGCCATAATCGGGGATTTTGACAAATATGCCTTGATCGAATCGAACACCGATTGATGTTCTGTGGTCCATTCGAATTTTGAACCATTTTTTAATTTCACTAAAGGCGCAAATACCCTAGTTCGATCTGAAAGATTCGAGATGAATCTCCGAAGATAATTTACTTTACCCAAAAATGATTGCACTTCCTTCTTCGATTTGGGTGCAGACAATGCTAATATTGCATCTGCTTTATTTCTATCAATAGCTATTCCTTTCTTATGAACAACAAATGCCAAGAAATTTCCAGCCGATACTCCAAAAGCACATTTCAACAGATTCATTTTTAAACCTTTCTTCCTCATAGTAAGGAATGCCTTTCTTAAGTGGTCAATATGTTGACTTGCGGAAATCGTTTTGTCCATTACGTCATCGATATATACCTCCATAAACTTCCCAATGAATTCATGAAAAATGGCATTCATTTCACACTGATATGTTGCTCCAGCATTCCTTAAACCGAAAGGCATAACCACCCATTCATATGTACCTAATGCTCCAGGACAACGGAAAGCAGTTTTAGCCACGTCATCTTCTGCAATAAAAATCTGGTTATATCCATAATATCCATCCATGAAACTAAGAATTTCATTCCCCGCTGCAGAATCGATTAACATATCTGCGATAGGCATAAAATATTCATCTTTTGGAGTAGCATTATTTAAATCTCGAAAATTGATACATACTCTTAAATTCCCATCCTTCTTCATAACAGGGACAATGTTTGATACCCACTCCACATAACATGCAATTCGAATAAATTTCGCTTTGATTAAGCATTCTATTTCTTTTTTAATTTTAATATTGATTTTAGGAGCAAAATGCCTTGGAGTCTATTTTACAGGTCGAGCATTGGGTTTCAATGCTAATCGATGTTCTATCAATGAACGATCGAGACCAGGCATCTCATGATAATTCCAAGCAAAATAATCTTTGAATTCATATAAAAGATTAAAGAGTTCAGTTCGAAAAGGATCAACAAGATCTTTACAAATATATGTAATTCGAACATCATCAAGAGTCCCTAGATTAATTTCTTCTAAGGGATCTTGAGATTCAAACCCTTTATAATAATCATCCTCTTTGGTTGAATATTTTTCAAATCCCAAAGGTTCCAAATCATAGATGCAATCTGTTCATACCCTGGGTCAAAGCTGTCCGACCCGGGATGTTTAGCGACAAGGCGACCGACCTCGACAGATCCGACTATCCGACCTCTTCTCAAAGAACTCGGCCAAACTGCCAGGAAAGCCCAGTAAAGGGCCCAAATAGAGGAACACGACCCAAATCCAAAGGCAGTCCAAGCCTATAAGAGATAAAGGTGGTTCCCTTGAAGATAAGCTAACCTCACCCAAAGATAAGATAAGATAAGATAAAGATAACTAACTTATCTTATCTAAAAAGGTCAGCCCACTCTATTATAAATACACTGGAGCACCCAGGTATAACTCATACTCTGATTCTACTAAAAACCTACTTAATACCCTTTCTAACTTAAGTATCGGAGTCCCTTGCAGGTACCCCCCACCCTCCGGTGACCAAGGATCGGCAGTGCAGCCAAGCTCAACAAATCGGATACGACAGCTCCGGCCGCCACCCACCAGCCGGGCACGTCATCTCCGACCAGTACAGAAGAT
Source organism: Arachis hypogaea (assembly GCF_003086295.3). Classification (NCBI taxonomy): domain Eukaryota; kingdom Viridiplantae; phylum Streptophyta; class Magnoliopsida; order Fabales; family Fabaceae; genus Arachis; species Arachis hypogaea. Next base: position 133,648,627 of record NC_092046.1, read on the forward strand.
CTCGTCCGAGATCGACCTACAGTTTCAGGTAACCCTCGGAACATTGGCGCCGTTGCTAGGGAACCTGGAAGTCATCCCATCACCATGGCGGATGACCATGACAACGATCACAACTCTGGTTTGGTGGATAGAATGCCAAACAAAGACACGGACGCCACCTCCAAAGACACACCTCAAAACGGGGGAGATAAGCAACCCCCAAACACAGAAATTTTGGAAGCTATCCGTAAGAAACAGAATCGTCTTAAACAGCTGAAACAAGAAGCTGAGAGAAACCTCCGGAGAGAAACTAGGCGACGACGAGAGCTAGAGGACAAGCTTCTAAAGATCGAGGCTGATCTCAAAGCCAAAACCATTCAACCCAGTCACGATGACGACTCCCACAAGGACAAAGATCCCTTCACCAAGGAGATCATGAAAGCTAAAGTCCCAAAGGACTTCAAAGCTCCCGACATGACTCCGTACGACGGCACATCAGATCCAAGCCATCATCTTAGCAATTTCAGAAGCAGGATGTATCTCACGGAGGCCTCAGATGCAATCCGTTATTCTCCATCCAGAAGGACAAAGCCAAGCACGCCCCAAGTCTATTAGGAATCAAGCAAGGAGATCGGAAAACTCTCCGCAGCTACATGGAAAGATTCAACAAAGCATGCCTTGACATACAAAGTCTTCCAACAGAAGCGGCCAGCATGGGATTCATCAATGGCCTCAGAGAAGGACCTTTCAACCACTTAATATCCAAGAAGTACCCAACATCTCTAAACGAGGTCTGAAAAAGGGCGGACAAATATATCAATATGGAGGAGAACTCCCGATTGGGAGATAGCTCAAAAACTGGATTCTCCTAACCCACCACGGGACAAGGATAAAGAGTCCAAGAAAAAAGAAGATCAACCCGGTGAGAAGCCTATAAAATTCCACAATTACACCCCTCTTCGGGTGTCTCTTGTGGATGTTTACTAAGAAATATGCAACAATGAGAAGATCCCGCCACCTCGCCTAATCAAAAACAAAAGAGGTCAGACGAGTTGAAGGTCCACCTCACACCAAAGAGGTCGGACGAGTTGAAGGTCCACATCACAATGAAGAGGTCAGATGAGTGGAACATCCACCTCACACCAAAGAGGTCGGGCGAGTTGAAGATCCACCTCACACCGAAGAGGTCGGGCGAGTTGAACGTCCACCTCACACCGAAGAGGTCGGATGAGTTGAACGTCCACCTCACACCCCTAAGAGACATATTCATATGATAAATGGAGGATTCGCAGGAGGAGGCATCTCTAAATCATCTTGCAAAAGACACCTCAAAGAGGTATATTAGGGAAGGGAGAGAGGTTTGAAAAGGACAATGGAGTGCGAACAAGCCTTCCGAGATTTCAAAAATTCTTGGGGCAACCACCCATTCTTACCCGACCAAGGGAAAGTGAAGAACTCATATCATACCTCACAGTGGGAAGTCGGGCAATAGCCTCAGCACTAGTCAAAGAAGACGAAAAGGGGGCAACAACCCGTCTACAGCAAGGCTCTATAAGGGGCCGAACTAAACTATCAAAAGATAGAAAAAGTTTTCCTACGCCCTCATACTCACCTCTCAACGACTCCACCCATACTTTCAAGCTCACACTATCAGAGTTCGAACCAACCAGCCCATAAAAGGCATCCTACAGAAAATAAACTTAGCTGGAAGAATCGGGACCCTGGACAAAACCAGAGAACAGGTCGACAATTCGGGGACCCTGGACAAAAACAAAAAATAGCTCGGACATTTCGGTGGATATGAGGTCCAACACATACCTCGGGAGCAGAATGCCCGAGCTGATGCACTTTCAAAACTAGCCAGCACCAACAACTCGGGAAAATAAGGAAACAACTCGGACAATAACAGAAAAACATCAGATGTCAGATATAGCAGTAAAAGGGAAACCCCAAGACTCACACAAAAGTCCAGGGGCACCCTTTGGAGGCAACAACAGAGCCAAAACCCAAATACAAAGTCAAAGTTTTACATCAAAAAGCATGCCAGCTTCCACATTGCCTCATCAGAGGAGCTCATCAGTGTAACATCACCTTGGCCGTTCGCAAAGAGGGGACTCGACCTCCTCGGACTATTTTCCAAAGGATCGGGACAAGTCAAGTTCTTCATTATAGAGGTGGATTACTTCACAAAATGGATTGAGGCAGAGCCCCTAGCTAATACCACTACTCAAAAAAGTCGGAAATTCTTGTACATATACATTGTTACAAGGTTTGGGGTTCCTTACTCCATCACCACAGATGATGGCACTCAATTCACGGACACAGGTTTCAAGAAGTTGGTGGCTGACTTGAAAATAAAGCACCAATTCACATCCGTAGAACACCCACAAGCTAGTGGACAAGCAGAAGCTGCCAACAAAGTCATACTAGCTGGGTTAAAACGACACAAAGGGAGCTTGGGCTGAAGAGCTCCCACAAGTCCTATGGGCATATCGGACAACTCCACACTTCACCACAGGGGAATCATCCTTTCGATTGATTTATGGAATGGAGGCAATGATCCCAGTAGAGATTGAAAAAGGATCCCCCAGAATGATCCTCTACAATGAAGAGGTCAACTCCCAAATCCAAAAGAAAGAACTCAACCTACTTCCAGAAGTCGGAGAGAGAGCTCGGATCAAGGAAGAGGCATTAAAATGTCGAATGGCCTCAAGATACAATCAGAAGGTAGTATAGCGAAGCTGTGGCAACAACGACCTCATCCTAATCTGAAATGATATCAGAACAACTTGACCTGGAGAAGGAAAGCTGGCAACAAACTGGAAAGGACCCTACCGAATCATAGAAGTACATGGAAAGGGCTACTACCGACTGTCCGAACTCGAAGGGCAAGAGCTACCAAGGTCATGGCATGCCTGCAATCTAAAAAGGGTGCCAGGCCGAGATCTAAAAAGATTGCCTGACCTAGAAGGGTAAGCACTAACATATACATACTCTTATCCTTATTTTATTGTTTAAAAGATTGCAGATTCCCTAAAAAGTTTCCTACCAAGACGCCCGATTACGACAGGTCGGCAAGGTGAAAACCAAATTCACCGCCCGATCATGACAAAGTCGGCAAGGTGAAAACCAACTTCACCACCCGACCACGATGAAAACCGAATTCATCGTTTGATTTCGACAAAGGTCGACAAAGTGAAAACCAAATTCACTGCTCTACCAAGACGCATTAATCTGAGCGCAAAATTTCACTTCCTGATCACGACAAGGTCGGCGGGGTGAAAACCAAATTCACCGCCCGATCACGATAAAAGTCGGCAAAGATGAAAGCAGAATTCATCGCCTGATTTCGACAAGGTCGGCAAAAAAGTGAAAGCAAAATCATCGCCCGATTATAAAGCTACAGATCGCCAGAAAGTGAAAATCAAATTCACTGCACAATCACGATAAAGACTAACAGAGATGAAAACCAAATTCATCTAAAGGTCGACCAAACGAGGATTGAACCCAATTTCTACAAATCGGCAAAGATAAAAACAGAATAATGCAAGAAGTTATCGAAAGTGATCCGGAGAAAGGACCTGACGAGGTCTTGATAAGATGGATTGCTAAATAATAACTTAAAGACTGGCCGACGTTAAGAAGTCGGACCAGTCAACCAAAGTTATAAGTAAACCCTAGAAAGAGGTCTGGCCAACCCTATAAAAGAGGATTACTATAACTTAGAAGGGCACGACACGACGAAGTCGGCCCAAAACATAAAAGTTATAAAAGTAATCCCTGAAAGAGACCTGAACAAAGGTCCAAGAAAGAGGATTACAAAAATAACTTAGAAGGGCCCGACATGATGAAGTCGGCCCAAAACACAAAAGTTATAAAAGCAATCCCTGAAAGAGACCTGAACAAGGTCCAAGAAAGAGGATTACAAAAATAACTTAGAAGGGTCCGACATGAAAAAGTCGGCCCAAAATGAAAAAGTTATAAAAGGTAATCCCTGAAAGAGACCTGACAAAGGTCCAAAAAAGAGAATTACTAAAAATAACTTAGAAGAGACCGACATAACGGAGTCGGCGTGACAAAAAGTTATAAAAAGTAATCCATAAAAGAGACCCACCAAGGTCCAACCAAAAATGGATTACTAGAAAGAACTTAGAAGCGACCGACATGAAGAAGTCGGCCCAAAGACGATTAAAGCTACAGAGTTATAAAAAGTAAATCCATAAAAAAGATCCGGGAGGTATAATGGATTACTAAAAATAACTCAGAAAGAATCGACAAGCGAAGTCGACCAACGAAAGCTACAGGGTGGACCGACAAGAGAAGTCAGACCAACGAAAGCTACAGCTCGGATCGACACGAGAAGTCGGATCAACGAAAAGCGTGCGCTAAAAAGGACACAGCTTTTCCCAAAAAGCCACGGCTCTACGACAAGGCTATCAAAAATGTTCAGACCAACTAAAAAGGTTCTACCAAGAACACTAAAAAGTTGTCGGACAAGTTAGCCCCAAAGGTCATCCCACCTAAACAGAAGACTGACTAAAAAAGATCTAATCAAAAAGAGGTTGGACAACAAAGTACCAACACTCTATAAACATCTCATAAAGGCCAAGGAAAAGTCAAAAGACCAAAGCCAGAAGTGCTTCGCTGAAAAGTACAAAGTCTTGAAAAAAGACACTACTTAGAAAGCAAAAAGCACGGCCTCAAAGACGGAGCTAAAAAGTCGTCCAAACAAACTATAAAAAGGTTTCCCATCAGAATACTACCTAAAAAGTTGTTGGATTTTGACTAAAAAGCCCGAGCAGTGAAGACAAACAAGCCGGAAGAAGGCTTAAAAGACCTCTCAACGAAAAAGGCAATACCAAACTCGCACAAGGAGAAACTACGCAAGATCGACCAAAGACAGATGCTTGAGCGCAACTTCCCCAAAGAGATCGAAGCTCTGAAAGCACGATCTCACGGAAAAGTCCGAACTCAAGCAGGGACAAAGTCGTACAGGTCGACGTCAGCTAAGAAGAGGCGCAAGTACGATCTCAAAAAAAGAACAAGCCAAAAGGTTGGAAAACAACTTAAGGCTCAAATGTGCTTAGCTAAAAGGGATACAACTCCGCTCAAAAAAGGCACAACCTCAAACAGGGCTACGAATGTCATCCGAGACTAAAAAAGGTTCTATATAAAGAACACTAAAAAAGTCATCAGACAAGTCATTAAAAGCCCGGATATCAAGCCGCAAGGACAACTTCGCCAAAGCAGAGGATTGTCAACACAAACTCAAAGCAAGGCGTGATCCAGAAGGCAAGAGTAGAAAACCCACACTACCACTCAAAAGAGGTCGGACTGTGAAGAACCAAACCTCTAGAAAATCTGCAAAAGATTGCAAAGCAATGAAGAAACAAGCCAGACATATGCTTGAGCACAATCCCACGGAAAGATCGAACTCAAGCAGGGGCACTATTCATACCTTGGGTCAAAGCTGTCCGACCCGGGATGTTTAGTGACAAGCCGACCGACCTCTTCAGGTCAGACTATCCGACCTCCTAGAAGGTTGGCCCATGACCGACCTCTTGGAAGGTTGGCCCATTACCGACCTCTTCTCAAAGAGCTCGGACAAAATGCCACAGAGGCCCAAGTAGGCCCAAACAAAGGAACACAGCCCAATCTAAAGGCAGCTAAAGCCCAGAAAGATAAAGGCGGTTCCCCAGAAGATAGGATGACCTCACTCAAAGATAAGATAAGATAAGATAAGATAACTAACTTATCTTATCTAAAAAGGTCACTCTACACCATTATAAATACACTGGAGCACCCAGGTATAACTCATACTCTGATTCTACTAAAAACCTGCTTAATACCCTTGCTAACTTAAGCATCGGAATCCCTTGCAGGTATCCCCTACCCTCCGGTGACCAAGGATCAGCAGTGCAGCCAAGCTCAACAAATCGGATACGACAGCTCCGGCCGCCACCCACCAGCCGGGCACGTCATCTCCGACCAGTACAGAAGATCTCGTCCGAGATCGACCTACAGTTTCAGGTAACCCTCGGAACACAATCAAAAGTGAAATCAATAAAATCATCAGAAATAGAAGAAATTGGATCTTTGATTAAATCATCATCACTTTTATTTTCTACACAATGGGCCTCTGCTATTGAATCGGCAGTCCGGCTCGCATTATTAGTTCCATTACAAGACATAAGGAAATTGAAACTAAATTTGACTGGGAATGTCGAATCGGACGCATTACAATTAACAAACTTACTAACCCTATCATATTCAAATTCATAAGAAGAATTATCTTTATTATCTAATAACTGCGAATTATTTAAATAATTTTGTAATATTACCAGGTAGTTGGAAACTTCCTCAACCTGGTCCATGGAGCAGTCCCTTCTAAGTCTTTAAGAGAGGCAATCCCAACCAGTTGGTTCACAATCCAACTCTGGATAATGCAACTTCACCAAAAGGCCTTCTGAGGACAAGTAGCACCCTTCACAATTATAAGGACTCAGTGATCGATCAACATCTAAGGCCCTTAACTTACAATTATAAATCCTGAAATCGACATGCATTTGTTCGACGTATAAATTCGAATTTGCCTTGACGGTTTCAGGTTTACCCTCATTAGTCCATAAAAGCACACTTTGATGCAATGTAGAAGGTACAGCTCCCACACCATGTATCCAGTCTCGCCCCAACAAAGCATTATAACTTGCTCTCGAAGGAACCACCACAAAGACAGTATTACACTCAGATGAGCCAACCTTTACGGTCAGAGTCACCAATCCCCTGGCTGGAGTCGAAGCCCCACTAAAATCTGTCACAGCAATGTTTGTAGGGACTAAATGATCAGGATGCTTCCCTACTTTAATTAACATCCTTTCTGGCAACAAACTGATTGCAGCACCACCATTAATCAAAACCTTATTCACCTTTATCCCACTTAAAGTAGTTGTTATATAAAGTGGGCGAAGGTGAGACATCTGCTTCTCAGTAGGCCGTAAGAAGTAACCTGGCTCATCCTCTATCCGGATGAAGGAAAAAGCTTCCTCATCCTCCGAATCATAATCTGCATCAGGATCTCCTTCATACTCCCCCAAATATTCAGTGGGAATGATCGATATTGTCCCAACCATATCATCATCGCCCTCATCGAAGTATTCCACATCCACATCAACATCTTTGTTTTTATCAATTCCAGAAGATTGGGCTACTGCCTTGCCCTTTTCCATTTTTGCAGGTGATGGAATTTCTTTAGGGTAAGTTTCTCCATCAGAAGGAAAAACGATTCTAGAATGCACAGAAGGCATTGCCCCCTTGCTTAGTTCCTTGCCTGTCTCAATCGAAAGTTTCTTATTCTGATTGAAACCTCTCCTTCCTCCTCTTCCTCGTGGGTAACCTCTAGCACGACCTCGATAGTAGGAATACTGATTTCGAGAAGGTGCTCGATGCCCCCACTGTGGATTATGCCGATACAAATGGTCACGTCTCTGGAACTCCTTGCAATTCCTGATCCACTAAACACCTACAGCTTGAGAATGGCTTAAAGGTGTAGATACATTCTCCTGAGGAGTCTTTGAACTAGAGCCCTCCATACGCCTGAGTGGCTGACTCTGGCGCGCCTGCTCTTCCCTATGAGCCAACTCCTTCTTCATCCTTTCTTTTTCAAAGATTTCTGCTGCTTCAGCATCAAAAACAACATTGCACCGCGGACACAGAGATACGTCCCAGTCTTTGATCTTTTGCTAAACTAAGAAGTCCAGTAAACCATCCCCTGTCCTAGGGTATACTGATCTGACCTGTGACTCGAAATCATCAAGAGCCACATCAAAATCGTAGGACATGCCCACCATGTTTACTCTAAGGCAAGGTTCAACATAACTGGCATCAACTTCGAAGGGATCTACATCAACCTTCATCTCCTTCTTGCCATCATCGAATTTCAACCGTCCTTCCATTATTGCTTCTTGAATCAAATCCCTGAAACGGACACAGCTATTAGTCGAATGACTTGTTGCTTGATGAAACTTATAGTAAGGCTTTCCTTTTAAATCTTTCACAGAAAGCAAAGTTCTACCCTCAGATAAAATTAACTGTTTATCTTTAAGCAACACATCAAAAATCTGATCAGATTTCAAAATATCAAAACTATATTTCTTTCCTTTTTAGTTCTGAATAATTTGACTTTTCACTACTTGGCAATTTCTTTAACAAAGAACAAACATAAGGAGGGCCTTTCTTAAGTTCGGCCAAATCGATTTCTGTTTCGAAATCGAATTCCTCTTCGAAAGACTCCATTGTTACATAAGCAACTTTTTCTTTTCGAGTAAAAGGCTTACTCTTCGATCTTTGTTCACTCCTATATTTTTCTTTTTCTTTTTTCATAATTTCGGTCTGTCGAACCTTTTCAGCCAAATGGGCCAAATCAGGAATATGCACGTTAAGCAGTTTTCTACGCATATAGAATCCTAACCCCATAGTTGCTATTTTCACTATCTCATTCTCAGGTAATGACACATAGCATCTACTCCTAGCGTTTTTGAAATGTATTAAATAATCATCAATGGTCTCACCATCTTCACGTTTCAAAGCCACTAGATCGGTAACTGCTACGTTCATTTCACCTCGATAAAACTGAGCATGAAAAGTAGTTTCTCACTGATTCCATGTTGTAATCGAATTTGGTCTAAGATTCGAGAACCAAGTAAATGCATTCTTCGTCAATGACGAAGGAAAAAATTTTATTTTCAAATTTTCATCATTAGCTAAATTCCCGATCTCAACCAAATAACAAGCAACATGTTCAGTAGTTGATTCTCCAACTTCACCAGCAAATTTTGTGGTTATCTTTGGATTTTTTACCCCTCTTGGAACTTTTGCCATTTGGACCACTTAGGGAAAAGCAGACACAAAATGCGGTTGGTTTATAAAACCAACATTCAATCCAACTCGATTTAAAATCTCTTCTACAATTCTAGTGACTTGATAGCATTCGCCACTACGCAATCTGGCTAAATAGTCATCAGCATTTTGACCTCGGGGAACCACGTGAGGATTTTCTCGATTTGGAATATCATTTTCATTTTGAAAAATATTTTCCATCGCTTCGTTATTTCCCCTGGCATTATGTCTTTCACCTTCATCATAATCAACAATTCGAGCAATCCTCTCGACTTGTCTAGCAAGACGCTCGAATCTTGATTCATGATCAGCCATCATGGGATTCAGAATTGTAGTCATTTGCTGAGTTAATAAATTGACCAGGTCATGATGACTTTCCTCCACTTGTTGTCGATATGCCGCCATCGAACTCACAGAATTTGAAGTGGAGCCCACACTAAAATCACAAGAATACTCAGAATGTTGTTGTGGGTTTTAAACATTATTCACTCTATTTACATTCCCAAAGAAGACAGGTGGCACAAAATCACCCACCGGTGGGGTATAACCAGGAGGAAGACCATAAGGAGGCCAACCAACAGTTAATGGAGGTTGATATGGTGGCACAGGGCCACGTGGACGAATATTGCGTCCAACATTTTCAGTTTGAATAGTCGTAACAACTATACTTTCAGTTCCAATTGCACCCTCCGAACGTGAAGATACGTCGGTTTGTTGCATGGACACTGGTATGCTATCATTAGTGGACGAACCACCATTCACATTTGATAATTCATTAGCCATGTGAATGATCTTCCCACTTCGTAATCGCATACACTAAAAATTACTGGAAAGAATATTTATCTGACACACTTCGATTTAAAAACTGTCCCACCGGGCGTGCCAATTTGTTTTGTCGATTTTTAGCAAATCGATGGTGGTTCAATATCTAGTGGTCTGGGAGTGAAACCTACTCCTCTTTGCGAGTACCAGTTTTCTAAAAGTGCATCAAAGTATCTTCTATCAAATAAGTATTGGTAATAGAAATAAAGAAGGTTTATAAATTGGTAAAGGAAACTTAAAGGTTAAAATTTCCAAAGATTAAATGTGAAGAAAGCAGAAAGGCTCGCATCGGAATTTAAAAGAAAACAAAGAAATGCCTTTGACTGAATCGAAGGTCTTTGACATAGAAATTTGAAATACAAAAGGATAAATTGAACAATGAAAATAAAGAACACTTGGAAAATAAATTTACTTGAAATGTTAAATTTACAGAAGTGTAAACTGAAAGAATGAAAAGATGGAAGGAACCCTACAGAAAAGTTACTCGATTGCAGACTCAAGAATTCCCTGGGATGTGAGTGTGCTTGAGTATTTTTCTGAGTAAAAGTTCCAACCCCTAATCCCTATCACTTCTTAGTATTTATAGGCCAATCTTACATAACTGACAATTAGTTTACAATTAATTATAATTAAATACAAAAATACAAATTTGAACTGTAATCACTCTTGGTAACCGTTCCCGCCACGTTATTGTAGATATCCCCATGATTTCCTCGTGTGAAAGAAGCTACTAACTCTCCCGCTTCCATGACTATTTTGAATAGTTCATCGAAAACCTGCTCGATTTCTCGAATCGAATCTCCTATTCGATTAGGCCTATTCGACTGACTCATTCCGAATCAACTTGCTCTGGTCGAAAATATTTTCGACCAACAGACAGATTCCTTATTAACTAATCATTAATTCTACAAATATTTAAATCATACCCAATATCCATTCAACTAGCATTGTAGGGTATTAGGTGTTTGGAATCAAAGTATAATAAATATATTGTTAATTACTATGACAGTCGCAGGTCAAAGGAAACTCTACTACTATGTTCATCTTGAGAATATCCTATTGACAAATATGCGGTAATTATAACCATTAAGAATTTTCAAATTGAGTTAGTTTAATGGTCATATCTCTATAAGCACCATCTATATATATAATTTAATAAATGAGATATATTAATATTTTTAGATTATTAATGTCCTTTTTAATAATCTTATGACCAAGAACAATTTAGACTAAATTAAAAAAATTTACTGTCAATATTATGATCACTATCACAATGATAAATTTCTAAATTTAATCAAGAACCTTATTATATTGACTCTTTAATATAACAACAATAACAAATTATTGACACATGATTGATTGAATTGTGGTCATACTATTTATTCCCAATAGTTTGCACTCCGTCTATTTACGGGCTCTAACCTAGATCCTCCGTACAATGCTCCTGTTATGTGGCTACTTGATGAAGTACCAGTGAGTTGTCCTATGACGACGTATGATTATGCAGAGGAGTAGTAGATAACATTTCGTCTTTTGATCCTGTTCAACCTAACTCGAGTTTTGAAAACCTAGAATGTATTTTCTCTCGCTTTTATAGTCTAGAGGGATTAGGTTGATATAGAGTATTAGAGTTTAGGCTAGTTTGGGCGCCAACTTAGGAACTTCTTGAACAGATGAGGACCTAAAATATTGTATGTATATATAAGTATATGGTTATTGTTTAGTTACTTCTAGGGGTATCATAACGAAGATTTGAGCATTGTTGAAGGATGGATGACTGAATATTGTTAACTGATACGAGTTGTATATATATGTGTGTGGTTGCTTATAACAACTTTATCTGTTATTATTTATGATTTATCTGTGTATGTTCCTGCTTATCAACCTCAACATTTTCAAAAAAAAAAAATACCCCACAAAATAACAATGTTTGAACAATGAATCACGCTCATTAATAAATAATAGCTAAAGTTAAAAAAAGCAAATTAGTAGCGCTTGGCTTCTAATATAATCATGACATATCGAAAGTTGTGTCGTTATAAAACGCCTTAGGAATTGAGCGTTTCATAATCATAATGCTCATTCGATTGGATCTCTCCTACTTCTCTATTTTAATCTCATTGGAATTTTCTGCAGTGTAAGTGGGTTTTTTCTCTCGAAAAACTATATCTAGATTCATATAACCAAAGACAATTTTTACGGTATCTTTATAAACCTTAAAGTTTATACCATTCAGCATAGGAATGCTGTTAACTTGTGTAGAAACATTGGTAGCTGAAGCCATAGTAACTGAATTAGAACAAAAAACATGCAGTAAATATTAGTTAAATAATGCAAAAAAAAGTTCAGATTGAGATATCTAAAACATTAATTTTCAATCTTTGGATAGAAAAATTAACGGTAAGTTTTTCTCTCATTGCAGTAATTAAATATTGTCCAAAATTCCTATTACACATTAAACCTTTTTTTAGACCGACTAAATATGCACATGAAAACTTAAACTTTGTAACCTATTTATTACTGCATATATTTTCCATTTATTGGTCAAAACAATAATCTTTTTTTGGACCGATTATTGACTTTATAATTAATAGAAAATAAACAAAAGTGTGCAATGCTTATTATTTGGCCAAACAATAAACTTCCTTTGGACCGATTATTATTCGCATAAATAATGAACATCAATAATTTATTCTTAAATTCTCTATTATTCAAATATTATTAATGTATACATATAATTTAGTCAAATATAAATCTTCTTTTGGATCGATTAATATTCATATAAGTGAGATACACAATCATTTTTATATCCCAAAAGATATTCAATCAATTTTACACCAAATTTAATGATACATACAATTAAACAAAACAATCATACTTCAATTTTATGAGTATCATTTTATATATAAATTTAAAACCTACTCATATTAATATATATAAACGACCGACAATATATATATATATAATTTATATTTTTTTAATAGAATAATGAGTAACAATGAATCTCTAAAGACAAAAGCAGCATGGGACATGGAGACTACTAAACAATTTATTCGATCATGTTTAGATCAAGTTGCTAAACAGCAACGTAATGGAACCACTCTTACAAAAAAAGGTTGGAAGGATGCTTTGTCTCAATTTAATAAAAAAACTAGAAAACAATATAATAAGATTCAATTAAAAAATAAATGGGACAATCTTAAGAAGGAATGGTCAGCATGGTACAAGCTTTTAAGCAAATAAATGGGTTTAGGATGGGATTATACTAAACATACCGTTGATGCACCAAATGAATGATGGGAGAGAAAATAATTGGTACGTAGTAACTTATTATTAAAGCAAAAATTTCAACTTTAATTTTGGTAATAAGTCTTGTGTTGATTAGTTGTACACATACAGGAAAATTCTTTATATGGAAAATTCAGAAATAAAGGACTTCTTTTTAAAGATGAGTTAACTATATTATTTAAAGATGTTATGGCCGATAGCAAATTTGCTTGGGCTCCCTCATTTGGGATGTTATCTAGTGACATAGAAGAAGATGGTGATGGATATCGACCATACTTTGAGGAAGGTCATGTTGATATAGAAGAAGGTTTTGGAGATAGTGAAGAAGGTATAGGTGCTAGTGTGGGAGTTAGTTCTGAATTTCAACACATAAATCTTATCTCTTCTCAAGAAAATAATAGTCAAAAGAGTACAGAAAAAAGAAAGAGAGATATGGTTTGTGAAACAACAAAAAGAAGAAAAATTTTAAAGTCCCTGCCTCAAAGCAAATTGCAGATGCAATAAGTAGAATTGCCTTTGCATGTGAATCACGCTCAACTATTGTGTCCACATTTCTAGTACCCGGTGCATCTATTGGAGAAGTAATGGCTGAGATTCAAAAGATGGAAATGATCACTAGTGATTTCGATTTTCATAGTCGTTGTTGTCAACTAATGATGTTTAAACCTGCTAGAGAAATGTTTGTATCCTTAAAAGGATATGAGCAAAGATTGTTGGATTGGCTAAAACATGCAGCATATAATCCACTACCATTCATGCAATTTTTTTTTTTTTGTGATTTTCATGCAAAACTAGTTAAGTTATTATTGTACTCCATTTTAATTTGTCCATGAATTTTTCATTATGCTAGGATAAGACAATAGAAAAATTTGTGTGTTGCTTATTTATCATTTTATAATATAATGTTTGTGGTACTTAATTATTGTTCTTATTATATATACTTTATTTCTTAGCTTGGTATTGATAAGAATTTATTTATACTTTTATGTAGGAGTTAATTTTTGTTAATTAATTTGGAATGAACATGGAGTATTTGTTTGAAGAGTATGAAAAGGAACAACATGAAGAATCAAAATTACTTTCCATTCTAGAAGAAGAAACAGTTGAAATTGAAAATATTTCTGCATTAATTGGTCAATATGCAGTCAATTATTTGTCCAAAAAATCATGCAGAACTAGTGAACAAATAGGTTATTTATGGGTGCAAGAAATTTTATGTGGCCATGGCATTCATTGTTATGAAATGTTTCGGACGGAAAAACATATTTTTTTCAATTTTGTGATGAATTAGTTGAACAAAGATTAAAATGTACAAGACAAATGGGAGTTCAGGAAATGGTTGCAATGTTCTTAAATACGGTTGGTCATAGAGTGGGTAATAGGATGATATAAGAAAGGTTTCAACATTCTGAAGAGACAGTAAGTAGACATTTTCATGAGGTATTGGTTGCTTGCTTGAGATTATCTATTAAATATATTAAGCCATCGAATCCTAAGTTTCAGAATGTTCATAGCAAAATAAAAAATGACCAACAATATTGGCCATTTTTTAAAAATGCTATAGGAGCAATTGATGGTACTCATATCCCATGTGTGGTTAGCCCAAGTGATCAACCCAAATTTATTGGAAAAAAAGGATATCCAACACAAAATATAATGGCGGTATGTGATTGGGACATGTGCTTTATTTTTGCTTTACCTGGATGGGAAGGCACTGCACATGATGCTCGTGTATTTGATAATGCTATTACAACTCCTACCATGAATTTTCCGCATCCTTCTCCAGGTTAATTTTTATCATTTTCTTACAAATAAACTATATTTACTTGGTTATCATGTAACTAATTTTTTTTCCTCATTAGGTAAATATTATTTGGTAGATGCCGGTTATCCAACACCGAAAGGATATATTGGTCCATATAAATGTGAGCGCTATCATCTTTCAGATTTTAGGCGTTCTTCTGGATTTACAAATCATAATGAAGTATTTAATTATTATCACTCAAGCTTAAGATGCACAATAGAAAGGAATTTTGGAGTGTGAAAAAATAGATTTGCTATCTTGCGACACATGCCCAAGTTCAAAATTGAAACTCAAGTGCAGATAGTGTGTGCAACAATGGCTATTCATAATTTTATTAGAAAATATTCTGAAATAGATACTGAGTTTAATCAATATGAACATGCAAACATTCTTGATGGAGAAGATAATAGTTATGTTGGTGAAAGCTCAGATCAAACTCTAACCATTAGCTCTTCTACAGAAATGGACCGTGTTCGAGATTCGATTAGGGATCAAATTCTTAATCACATGCAGTGAAAATAATAGTGTTCTTATGTATTAATTTTGTATAAGATATCATTAGTGTTTTATCTTTTAATTTAATATTTATTAGTATTTTTATGTATTAAAATATATTTTGTCAATTTTTATATGTTACTTTAATTTAGTAAGTAAATATTAACTTTATTATAAAATGGATTAATAAGATTTATTCAAATATCTAAAGTAAAATAATAGAATAATATAAAAAATTATTTTAATTGATGTCTCTTTTAGTAATTTTTCATCTAAAAGTGATTTTCAGTAGTATAATCCAAACAATATTTATTTTACTATAATCCATTTTGACATAAAAGATTGCCAAACATAAATCACGTTAACACAAACTTACTTTTCATCAAAATCAAGTTTGCAAAATCAATTCTATGCAAACTCCCGTTTGCAAACTGTAATCCAAACACACACTTAGTGGCCAGCGCAATGTCTTCCTTAAAAGAACTAATGTGCAAACATTAAAGCCACGAAATAAAATAGATAATTGGGTTAGTAACACAAAATATTTTATTTAGTATAAAGTATTTATTTTATTCTTGAATTATTTGATTATTAATTGTTTGCTTTGCTTGTATCAAGGTGGTCAATTATTATTGATGCATGCTTAATAAGTTACCACAAACAAGATTCAAGAAAGATATATATTACATGAATTCAGACTCAGTGGTAAGAAATTTTATTATGTATCTCTTCGTTTTTTTATTTGACAGATTTTGTTCTATTCTAATTTAGATCAATTTGATTTTAATTGTGGTTATTGAGTTTTTATAAAGATGGGCAAGGTGGGAAGAGCTCTACATCAGCTGACATATCTAGGATCCCTAATTTTATCAAAATTAGGATGCGAGGAAAAAAACTTATTTTCTTACCTTTTTGCCATAACCGTCATTTGTGGTTATATGCATTAGATGTTTGTAATAACAAGTTTTACGTCCTCGACCCGTTGTACACATCTTAGACTGCTGAACGGGATGAAATAGATCAATATATTGTAAGTTTATTTTGTTATAACAACTTTTATTTAGGTCTTGATATTTGATTATCATATAACTTTGACAATTTTATAACATTTTTTAACAGGCAAGTTATCTTGACAACATGTTAGGAATTGCGGATCCTGCATATGTTCAAACCCCCTCAACTCCAACAATTGAATATCTGAACATACCCAAACAACCAAATTTGCATGATTGTGGTTTGTTTGTAATGAAATGGATGGAATTGTGGCATGGCTTTAGATAGTTCCCACAATTCCATTCATTTCATTACAAACAAACCACAATCATGCAAATTTGGTTGTTTGGGTGTCCAGATATTCAATTGTTGGAGTTGAGGAGGTTTGAACATATGCAGGATCCGCAATTCCTAACATATTCTCAAGATAACTTGCCTGTTAAAAAATGTCCTGAAATTGTCAAAGTTATATGATAATCAAATATCAAGACCTAAATAAAAGTTGTTATAAAAAAATAAACTTACAACATATTGATCTATTTCATCCCATTCAGCAGTCTAAGATGTGTACAACAGATCGAGGACGTAAAACTTGTTATTACAAATATCTAATGCATATAACCACCAATGATGGTTATGGTAAAAAGGTAAGAAAACAAGTTTTCTTCCTCGCATCCTAATTTTGATAAAATTAGGGATCCTAGATATGTCAGCTGATGTAGAGCTCTTCTTACCTTGCTCATCTTTATAAAAACTCAATAACCGCAATTAAAATCAAATTGATCATAAATTAGAATAGAACAAAATCTGTCAAATAAAATAACGAAGAGATACATAATAAAATTTCTTACCACTGAGTCTGAATTCATGCAATATATATCTTTCTTGAATCTTGTTTGTGGTAACTCATTAAGCATGCATCAATAATAGTTGACCACCTTGATACAACCAAAGCAAACAATTAATAATCAAATAATTTAAGAATAAAATAAATATTTTATACTAAATAAAATATTTAGTGTTACTAACCCAATTATCTATTTCATTTCGTGGCTTTAATGTTTGCGCATTAGTTCTTTTAAGGAAGAGATTGCGCTAGCCACTAAATGTTTCCACAATCTTCTCTTCATCTTTTCTTTTGTCCATCACCCACTCGTATAATTTTTCAATCATATTAGCATCCAATACTAATTCCTCAACAATTAGTTCTGACACCTCTATTGGCACATCTGTTGTTTGATTTAGGCATGGTATCTTTGAACCCAACACTTGTTGGGTTAGAACATCAATTGAATCCAAGGTCATAGTTGTTAGAGGTGTTGGAGGTGCTGGAGGTGTTGGAGGAAATTCAACTCCAAGGTCGAAGGTAGGCATTGATGGTGAGTGTGTTTTCTTTTCATTCCGGCTGTAGATAATACACGGAAAAGCAAGGATGTAATCAAACTACAAACATATTTGCGATTTATATTTCATGAAGATTTAGATTGTACTATGGAAAGGATAATCAAACTTGTTAGTCATTTATAATCAAACTCAGTAAACATGTATAATCAAACACAATAGTCAAATATAGCACTAAACCTGAGCATAATCAAACTGAGCAAACACATATAATCAAACTCAACAGTCAAATATAGCACTGAACCTGAATATAATCAAACTCGATAAACATGTATAATCAAACTCAGATTATAATCAAACTCAGCAGTCAAATATAGCACTGAACCTGATTATAATCAAACTCGGTAAACATGTATAATCAAATTAAGACTCAGTAGTCAAATATAGCACTAAACATGAGTATAATCAAACTTTAAAAATATGTATAATCAAACTTTGTAAATATGTAAACATGTATAATCAAAGGAAGCAAGTAATTATTAATTTTTAACATCATGTACAAAAGTGAATGTAGTATATATGAGTGCTGAAAAGTCAAAACAGATAATGATGGGAATGCCAAACTAACTTACTTTTCATTCGAACTTGTGTTTGCTCCTCCTTCTTGCTTCTTTTCTCTCTTTGATTTTGTAGAGTCTTCTTGCTTCAATTCCTTTTTGTCCTTTTTTGTCCTTAAAAGGACCTGCAGATTCTTCGTGCTTCTTTATTAATTGATTAATTAATTAATTTTTAAACTTTAATAATTAATTATTAATAAGCGCTTAGCTTGTGACCTAGTGTTAATAATCAACCAGACCTATGTAAGACTAGTGTTGGAGGTTACTGTGAATAATGTTTTTACTTTATTAGTGCAATGCAGCTAGATATAGATCATGGACACACTGATAGCAACTTTATTGGAAACCCAGAATTATAGGTCAAACTTTGAAAGTTGCAAGTTAATCACCCAAAAAGACCAATAATTGGAGCAAATGCAACTCACACTTCCCTTTACTACACACACACAGTAGCCATGTATCATGCTTGGGAATCGTCAGTTATAGTATGTGTTAGCTAAAGTGGCAAAATAAAAGATTTGAACTCAACACTGCATTCAGTGGGTATTATCTCTGAAATTCAGAGATAATAATCAAACACTAAAACACAGCATGTGTTAGCTAAAGTGGCATATGATTCGTGTGTAAACTAATATTTAGTAATGCACTCTGCATAATAAAATCAGAGCATGCAAAGACCTTATCAAATAAAAAAAAATCTAGCATAAAAGATAAAAAATAAAGACAAAATACCTTTCTCCACTCCATCTCCTTCGAAGTTTTTTGGATACATTTTTCTTTTATTTTCTTTGGTATCCCTGTTTTCTGGTTCTCTTTCTACTCGTTTTAGTGTAGTCTTCTTTCGCATATTTCAAAACTAGCAAATTAAACAATCAAAATCCAATCAAATTCAAAAATAAAAAAAGTTAAAACTCAATAATCAAATATCAAGTATGCTATAATCAATCATGCTGTAATATCATGTTTTAAAAGTTGAGCATAATCAAATAGACTCCAAATCATATCACAAAATTCAGTTGTAATCAAACATGCTGTAGATATCACATTTGTTTAAGTCTAAAAAAAATGGAGACTTAGAAATTAAGGCATGAATATCCATGCCGAGTTTAAGCCTAGTTGGACCTCCGTCTTGGCAAGCTCGAAGGGCACTGCCAATGGCATAGTGATTTGGCATGAGGCCAGCAGAAATCATCTCTTTGAATAAAATACAAGCATCATCAGGCATGCCATTTTGTGCATATCCTGAATTCAAACAAGACCAGAAAACAGTGTTTTCTTTGGGGCATTTCAGCAAACAGCTTCCGTGCGCAAAACAAATTGCCAATTCTGACATAAATGTTGACAAGAGTATTGGATAGGAAAACATCCAACTATGCTATAATATAATTTTTAAAAACTGAGCATAATCAAACTCATTCAGTGTAATAATCAAACATACTCCAACTCATATCACAAAAATTCAGTTATAATCAATTAATAGTCTACTAATAATCAATTGTTAAAATTAGCATACTGAGACTTCAATTCAAAACCCTAACTTAAATATTTTTAGTACAAAATATGCACAACACAAATTCATTTATAGAAACTCAAAATGACGAAGAAAAATGTAGTCGAAGAAGTTGATAGATGCTGGAAACGAACAAGAAAAATGTCGTCAAAGAAGATGATGGAATAAAACAAGGAAAATGCATAACCAAACAAGGAATAGAAATTTACCTTACAGAATCAAACAAGGAAAATGCAGTCGATGAAATTCGTACCTGAGACAGAGAGCACCACGCCCGAGACAGAGGAAGGAGAATCGCAACCGGGCCTGAAAGAGAGCAAAGGAGAATCGTGCCACCCGAGAGAGAGGGAAGGAGAATCATGTCGCCGGAGAGAGGAGGAAGGAGAATCACCGTTGAGAATGAGGATGAGGAAAGAGTCGCATCGGAGAGTGAGAGTGAGAGTGAGAGTAAAGGAAGGAGAAAGAAGAACATTGTTTCAGCACGTGAGAGTAAGGTTGGGAGTGAGATTTTTATTTTTAATTTTTGAATTTTGTATTTTGTATTGTATATGTATATAAATACGGTGGCTGAAAATAGTGGCTGAAAGTGGTGTGCATGTTTAGCACAACCGAAACTGTTTTTCAATAGCAGCGGCAGTAGCACAAGGGATAATGGTATTGAAACTGGCAACATCTAATTCATATTCTTGTTGAGCTTTATTTGCAAGACAATTGTCATATTGTGTTACAAATTGTTGCAAGTTGCTCTTTGAGGTTAGGTAGCCTTTCATAAACGCATGCATGCTTTCACTCCTTTGAGTGCTACGCATGCCTGCCCAAAAACTGTTACTAAGAAACATAGTGACTCACCTGTCACGTTCTTCGTACAAATCTGAAACCATAAAATGGACATAATCAAACTTGTAAGGCATATTGATTAATATATGATAAATAATCAAACAGTATATATAAGATAATCAAACTGATAAAATACCTGCTAACCAATTATTATCATGCAAAATAAATCTGTTGATAAAATCAATCCAAGAGCTCTCAAATGCTTCCTTAGACCTAGAATCTCACACAATATGTGTCATATCAGCACTAATCTCGTTAAATTACTTGCATGCTCCTATTTTTTCTGAAATTTTCTTCATGATATGTCAAATACACCATCGATGTTGTGTCATTGGCAACAATTTTTCAATGACATTCCGCAAAACTTTGCATTGATCCGTCAATATGCCAATAGGTGGCTTGCCACCCATACATCGTATCCAACAATCAAATAACCAAACAAAGGAACTCTCTTCTTCGCATGAAAGAAGAGCGCAACCAAGTAGCAATGATTGGCCATGGTGGTTAACCCCAACAAATGAGGCAAAAGGCATATCATACCTATAATAAAAACAAGAAAACACAATCAAACTGACTAAATCAAACAATCAAACTTAGTATATCATGCAGAGAAGTAGTGGCAAATTCATTCTATTCTACCTATCCCTATACATCAAACATATGCAAAAATAATAGTACATAATCAAACTCAGTATATCATGCACAGCAGCAACAAATTCATTCTATTCTACCTATCCCTATCCATCAAACACATGCAAAAACCAAAGTATATATAATTAACTTGAAATATATAATTGTGGTGTCATACCTATTTGTTAGGTACGTCGTATCAAAGCTCACAACGTCCCCAAAGTGCTCATAAGCAGTACGACTTCTAGCATTAGCCCAAAAAGCATGCTCTATGTGATGTTGCTCATCCAATTTAACTTTGTAAAAGAAGTTGCAGTTTTGTTGTTGCATCCGATGAAAATACTGCATTAATGATTGCTCATCCCCCTCCTCTTGTATGACTCTGACACTTTTTGCTACATGATTCTGAAGATCTTTTTCAGTAAAAGTTAATTTATCATAGCCACCAGTAGCAGTTGCTAAACTCTTATATGTGTTTCTCATTGTAACTCCAGCTTAATCAATGATCTCAGCTATCCGTTTGGCATGCAAGCTTAGTTCCCTATTCTTTCTCAGGGTCTTTGCCATGCTAGGACTAATAGCATGTTGTGCTGAATATTCACAAAGGTTAACACATATTCCATCTTCTTATACCTTTTCACAATAATCCTAACTTTACAATTTTTCTCGAAAGGATTTGTCTTCTTTAATGGATCAATTTTTTATCTTCGATAACCAATTCTAGAACATACAGAGGAGAATGCCATTCCTATGCTTGGAACAACCTAAAACATAGATAATAAAAAATTTAAAATCAAATCAGGTATAAAAACGCTCTCAATTTTCTATGAATAAACAAGACAAATTAGTTGTCAAGCATTGAACCTGAGTATAATCAAACTCAGTAGTCAAATATAACACTAATCTTGAATATAATCAAATTCAGTAAACATCATAATCAAACTCAATAGTCAAATATAACACTAAACCCCAACACATTCATAGAATCAGCATCATCATCTAATCTAAGTAAATGCAGAAATTTCAAACATGCAAACTACCAATTTGACTACAATCCAGGAGCTAAACATTTTTTTCATTACACAAATTTATAACATAAATTTTTCAGGATATAATCACACAACGTACATGATGTAAAAGGATCTAAATGACATAATGAAGCCACATATCAGAAGCATAAGCCTAAGATAACAAGAACAAAAAATCCTAAGATATAATCAAAAAATTAAAATCAAATCAAGAATAAAAAATTAACAAATGAAGTAAATTAAACACAAACCTCATCATTCGTGTTTATGGATTCCATTGAATCAAAATTTATAATCAAAACCCTAAGATAACAAGAACCAAAAATAGGGCAAAGCAAAGCAAAGGGCACCGTGGAGAAGAAAAGAAAGTGAGAAGTGAGATTGGTGCAATCGAAGAGAAGTAAAAAGTGAGGTTGGCGCAATCAAAGAGAAGAGAATTGAGGTGCATGCAATGAAACCCTTTTTGCAAGAAGAGAAGAAAGCACAAGAAGTGAGGTGAGAGAGTGGCTGAAAGGTAACGTATAAATAGCATTTTCCTTGATTTTGTTAGATTTCATTACATAATTCATAACAAATCACAAGGATTTTTTGACAATATCATAAAAAAGAGACACCTTAACAAATCATAAGGATTTTTTGACAATATCATAAAAAAGGGACACCATTGCACTAACCTGTATTAGAGGTAAAAGGTTCTTCATTAACCTCAATTGACCAGGTGCAGGTTAAAACTCACCATACTTCACTTGATCTTAGTCCAAAAACCGGGAAGGATATGCTTTAATATTTTTTCTTTTATACTAAAACCCCGTCTCTTTCTTCGTGCTCTTCTCGATGTAAGACTAACCAGACTAAACCTTCTAAACTATAGGTGTAGTGCCAAGAGCTTTTTTCCGCATACAATGCATTTGTCGTCCAAAATTGCTGTGCCTCTGACAAAAACATTGATTAACAACTGAAAAACATGGCTAAATGCCTAAATCCTTCATCAAGGTTTACTTAGTTAACTCATACTACAAGTACCCAGCTAGACAAAACAGTGCAACAGGAAAATAAAATTCAGAATTTGTGTTATATGGGATAATTTTCACACCCATAATGTAACATCCCAAATTTAAGAACTATTTTAAATATCTAATTTTGTTTATTAAAGCTTTTTGTATGCGTTTTGTGATATCTTTCTTATTTTTTCATAAGTTTCATTAATATAATAACATATGGTTTTCAGTTAGTTTATTATCATATAAATAACCACAATAAGACAATTAACACGGTTCTAAAAACATGAGAGTTATTGCTTTATGTAATCAATCTTAGGTTCCTCATGGATGTTATCTTCGCGTTTGTTATCATAGGAGCACATGTTGAAAGATAATTTGCAAGTAAACCATTTTCACTTATTACAGGCAATTTTTTAAGTTAAATTTAAGACAGTATAATGATCCTTTTTGCAAGTAAGTTACATCTCATCAATCTATCAAAAAAAAAGGTTACATCTCATCAACATTAATTTTTCACATCATTCACACCTGAAAAATGGCCTCTTAATACATGCCAAAAGTATATTGAAGCGAATATCGTACATGCAATTTATAAACCCATCCTACAGAAAATGTTAAGGATAAGTGGCAGGGCAAATTATAGAAAAGTCAAAAGTCATTAAACAATGACTTCTTAATACTAAAGTCATAAGTTGTTTATATTAACAACTTAGGAATTAACATAGGATGAAGACCATGTAAAACGATAAAAAAAAAAAGGAATGCAAAATAGCAACTCTAAAGCACAAGTATACTATGACTTCTAAGGCATGAGTTTAACAATGGTAAGTGAATTCTAATCTAATGAACTCCCTTTGTTGCACTGTTGGTAAGTGAATGTCAATGTCAGCAGCAATAGTGCCTGTTAAGAAAAATCAGTTTATAGCAAGCATTTCAGACCAAATATTTCAAAAAGTAGGTGTAATCGTATATGATGAGCTAAATTTTGAAAAGCAAATAACAAGAATTATTACTATATTATAAAACTATCCTATGCTGAAATTCTTTTAGTTAGATTAGATATAGACAGTAAAATGATCCTGTTGCAAGTTATTTCTCATCAACATCAAATTTTCACAGCATTTCCACTCACAAAACAGCCTCTTAATACATGCAAGGTAGAGTAAAGTTAATATCGTATAGTTTGACAAAAAGAACGAATATTCAGGGGGGAAAAAGGAACAAGCGCAAATGCAAGCGCAAAATAACTTAGAATACATGTAATTTACAAACAGATCCTACAGAAAATGTTGAAGATGAATGTGTAGATTACAGAAATATTCATAACATAAAACTCCTTTGAATGAGACATGTACACACCACATATGACATATATGACAGTAGACTAGTAGAGTATTGTTTCTTTCCTATCCCCTACGATTTCCCAATGTTAAATAAAGAAACATGGCACAAAGTTGTTCTTCTGTGATTTACATACAAGTACAGAACCACAAACAAGATATGCAAGAAATTTTAAAAATTTCAAATTACAGAGACCAAAATGAATTCCCCCTCAAGAGCAATCCTCTCCCAGTGACAGGTACAAGAATCAAGTTGGTAGGAACAGGATGGAGAAAACTCTTTCTTCAAATAATGTTGGAATCAATCAAAATGTTCTTTGCTCCTTAGATACAACAGTCTCCTGGTCTGAGCTGGAGGAGCCAATCCCGGAATATCCGTAATATCTTTGTTGTTGGGATTCAAGATCTGCAGAGCCCAGCAAAAATAGAAGTTTAGAGCAGCACTATAAATGCTTCTTTAAAATAAATTGTTGGAGCATCTTGGTTTAGTAATTTTTAACACATGAATATAGTACCTTCACCACAATAATGGCGATTACACCTCAGATGATAAGGAATAGGAAAAGCATAATGCCCTTGTCTGTAGCTACCTGATAATGGGGAAAGATAGTTTAGTTACATGACACTATTGAAGCAAAGAAGATAATGCATGTAAGAAACAAAAAACACAGTGACCTTTCTACCAATCTCCTTCACAAGTTGGGATGCCTTAATTCAGAACTGAATAGAGTCAAGCTCATTGACAATGCAACCCATTTGCTCAGTCTGCGGTATTTAGAAACAAAAAGGTTAAAAATGTGATAGTTTAGATTCCATTCTTAAAACATGCTAGAAGTAAATCAGACTTCAATGGTTTGGCATACAACCTACATGTTTTGAAGGATTAAGAACAAAGCTGCCAGGGAAATGGAGTCAAAAGTCTGAATTAATTCACCTGCTTAGATCTTTCAATAGCCTGATCAGTTTCATCCATTTGTATGGCATTGTAGTTCAACTACAACTTCCACTGAACATTTTACCTGAAGCCAATTCAACATTTTCTTCAGCTGTAGGTTCACCTGCTCCCATATCAAAAAGCTCAATTTTCTTATTGTGTACCTGTTATACATAAAAGTGACAGTACAAATCCTCCTTTCATAACTCGCAGGACTAAACCTTTTATTTAGGAGGAAAAAATTGTAAAAGGAACTAAAACTTTTGCTTTATTGGGTCTACACTTCTACTAACACCACACCAAACATATATCACCGTATTGAAAGATCAGTGTGCCCACGGGGGAAATTGATATTAGCCATCTGATTTGATCGAATCAATAACTTTTAGAGGGCCCAATTGTATGTTAACAGAAATTTTTATTCAGACTAGATAAATAGAAATATCAATATTTACTTCCGTTTTTCTCAATGCCACATCTGAGTTTAGCTCCTTGATCTGCAAGGAAAAATACATGTTAGAATATGAATTGGCTGCTTGAATGCATGAAGATACAATGCACAAAATCAAAAGCTTTTGAGGAACAAATGTAGATCACTTATTTGATGTCATGACAATGCTGAGAAAGTAATTGCTATGCTATCTAATTATTCATAAAGCTGTTACTGTTGAAAGCATGATAGGGTGCTTTTACTTATTCAGGATACATGAAGGATTTTGCATCCCTTTTCAAACTGAGGATAGTTTTGGTGACTATATTGGCAACATAAGCAAGAAAAAAGAAAAAAATGTTCTGGGCATTGACCATCGATTGATTTTCGTCATTGAGTTGTTTGTTCACTTCTTGGGAATTTCTTCCCTCCCCATCTTTAATTTCACGATCAAACTCCTTTATCAACCTGATACCAGAATATAATGTTTCATATTTTAACAATGATGGAAAAAGCATTCAAAAGGAAATTTTCAAATATGTCAAAATAGCATAAATTTTCACTTTTTGGCAGTGTCATATGAGAAAGAAAAATTACTTCAATCAGATATATCAATCATTTACACCTTGCGAAATGTGGCATGGATGTAAAATCTGATAGAGAACTCATGTCTCCATATTTGATATTAGTGGTAGCAAACTAAATTCCACCATGCCAACCTATGAGGGAAATCAAATCATGAAAGTGGATATTTTGTATAAAATTGGTCTTTTCCTTCAGACTAAAATTTGTATTTGTGGGATCTCACTGAGTGAGTCACTGCAACTACATAAAATGTACATTGCTTACCTTTTGCATTCCCTCATCTTCTGCGTGAGATCTTCCAATTGACTACTTTGTCTATGGGAATCTTTAATTTTATCCGGCCTCTGAAAGCCATTTCTGGATGAAAGTAAATTCATTAAAAATAAATAAATAAACATATTACAGAATGCTAAAAGGATGGGATCTATTTAGAAAAAAGTAGTTATGCCTTATTTCTTTTCCATCTCCTGGTATTACTAATATACATTATTATGAGACAAAAGTAGAAAAGAAGTACAACTGTACAAGTAAACCATACATCACCCATAAAATACAAATAAAGGAATGATAACATGATACCCTTCAACTGGTTTCAGCCCATCATTGAGTGAAAAAGTAGCCAAAGTCATAGAGAGTACTACTATCCACGTTTTCAAGAGAATAAAATTAAAAAAATAAAATGGTTTTGCTAGGGAACTAATCTTTTTTAACCAACAATCAGCCAAAAAAGTACAAAGTAATGGGATGAGCAAAAATTAAGGGAGGAAAAGAGAACTCTTGCCTGGAAAAAGTTGGTTCCAATCTTTTTTCAAAATCAAAATGATTGATTACCTCTAAACAATTTATGCTCACTATCTCTAAAATTCCAAAGGAAACTTCTGAATAATGTACGAATAAGGCCTCCCATATGTTGTTTCAACAATGCACATCATGACACCATGCAATTATTTGTAACTGCCGAAAATGAAAATAAGACATCAATATACTACCAAAGTTGATATATTTTAATTCTGTTTATTTGTCTTATTAAATTGGATTTTATATTATAAGTTTAGAATTTCTTTTTTATTTTAATCTAATAAGAGATTATAAAGACTAACGCCGTCTGTGGGGATCGAACCCACGACCACGTGGTTAAAAGCCACGCGCTCTACCGCTGAGCTAAGACGGCATGCATTTTTAAGCCTACACAATTATTAATATAATTAAATCAAGGCAATTTACATAAATAAATTGTTTCACCTTTAAAATTGCGTAAATGCATTGTTTTCAAAACGAAGACGCAAATGCATTGTTTTATATATCTATGGAAACTGCTACTGGCCGTAGCGGTTTACACAAATACAGAATCCGCTGCTGCCAACCGCGGATTACGTTGAGTTGTGGCAGCATGGAAACCGCTGTTGCCTGTCGCGGTTTTTACATGATTATGGTTGGTCATAAACCGCTACTGCCAGTAGCGGTTTATGTGCATTGGGACACGTGTGTAAACCGCTGGAGGCAGCAGCGGTTTACGTTGAGTATGAAAACAAATAGTAAAACTAATTTTTTTCTAAAAAAATAATTACAAAACAAATAATTAATGGTATATACTATTTAAATAATATCATAAATAAAAAAATTTAATTTATCATTTCACAATATAATTTAAAAAATATAAATATGCATGTAATAAATTTTTTATTTGTATTTATTATTAAAAGTGAGACCAAATTACAAATAAAAAAATACAGTAATACTCAAAGTATTAAATTATATAAACTAAGACTAATTTTTTTTATTCTCATCTCTTTTAAAATTTATAAATAATAAAATAATTTATTTTTAGCCAAAAGTTCATGAGTTTTAAAAGGGATGAAGATAAAAAAAAGGAATGAAGATAAAAAAAATTATTTTATAGAAAAAATGTATGCTTCAGTGAATTTTTTACTAAAAATAAATTATTTTATCATTCATGAGTTTTAAAAGGGATGAAGATAAAAAAAAATTAGTCTTAGTTTATATATTTGAGTACTCTGTGAGTATTCACTCTTTGATTTGCTATTTAGTCTCATTTTAATAATAAATACAAATAAAAATTTATTACATGCATATTTATATTTTTATTTTATTCATCAAAATTATGATGCTATCACTATTATTTATCCAATCAATCAACTATAAAATACAAATAATTTTTATTTTTTGGCATAAGACAACAAAGTTGCACAATAAAAAAAATTACTTAGCTAGAACCTCAATTGCAAATCAGCAACAAAGAACACAACCCATGTTCCAAACTCTCCGAATCTCCTTTGTATGGTTGATATAAATAAAAGAGAATGAAGTGATTTTTAAAGAAAAAATATATGATTTAATGAACTTTTGGCTAAAAATAAATTATTTTATTATTTATAAATTTTAAAAGAGATGAGAATAAAAAAAATTAGTCTTGGTTTATATAATTTAATACTTTGAGTACTACTGTATTTTTTATTTGTAATTTAGTCTCACTTTTAATAATAAATACAAATAAAAAATTATTACATGCATATTTATATTTTTAAATTATATTGTGAAATGATAAATTAAATTTTTTTATTTATGATATTATTTAAATAGTATATACCATTAATTATTTGTTTTATAATTATTTTTTTAGATAAAAATTAGTTTTACTATTTGTTTTCATACTCAACGTAAACCGCTGCTGCTTCCAACGGTTTACACACGTGTCCCAATGCACATAAACCGCTACTGCCAGTAGCGGTTTATGACCAACCATAATCATACAGAAATCGCGGCAGCCAACAGCGGTTTCCATGCTGCCACAACTCAACGTAATATGCGGCTCGCAGCAGCAAATTCTGTGTTTGTGTAGTGGTTTTCATAGATATGTGAAACAATGCGTCTTCGTTTTGGAAACAATGCATTTGCGTAATTTTAAAAGTGAAACAATTTATTTAGGTGAATTGCCCATTAAATCATGTAAATTAATTTGACAAAGGAAAACAACTATTAAGATATGTTTTCATTTTTAAAGTGTTTTTTTTTTTCAGTATTTAGTTAAGAAAAAATAAAAATAAGAGATAAAAACAGAAAATAAAATTTTATCTTTTTATTTTTTTTATAAAATCTTAAAAACAAAAATAATAAAAAAAATGTAAACTAAATATACCCTAATTTTTAATTTCCTACTAACGAACTTCTTTGAAGGGTGATAATTGGACAAAAAAATTACATAATTTCATTTATTTGAGGAAAATATTTGTTTATCCACGCAAAATTTACTAAAACTCATTTGTTTTATTTCATTTTATGCTAATATTTATTCTTTTTTCTTAAAATATGTCCTTTTAAAAAAATTTTGACAATTGTTTTAAAAATAAAAGGAATATATAATAATACAACAAGGTTTGTCGCTAATTGAGGGAGCCTTGAATAGGTAGTTGAAAATAATACCTGTTCTGAGGGTTACCTGAAACGTTGATTTGGACCTGTGCCAAGATTACGTCTGTCCGAGTTTCTCGTGAGGAAGTGGGGGGTGGTACCTGCAAGAGACTCCAATACTTAAATTAGCAAGGGCTTTAGGCAGGTTTTTAGTAGATAGGAACATGAATATACTTGAGGGTGTCAGTGTATTTATAATAGAGTCGATAACTACCTTTGTTGGAGTAGTTCCATCTTTACTGATGGATAACTGTTCCCTTTATCTTGGGAGTTTGTTAGGACTTATCTTATCAGAGAAGATAAAGATTCCAGTCGAGATTCTCGGAGGTAGCTACCTACTTGGGCAGGATAGCCTAGCTCCCTTTTACTAGTGTCTGACCTCTTGAAAGAGGTCGGGTACATCGAGAAGGCCACCTTTTCTGATGGGCCTTTTATCTCTATTGGGCCTGGCTTTTATTTATTGGGTTAGGGTATGAACAGTACCCCTTCTTGAGTCCGAATCCATTTATGGGCCAGGCTCAAGCATCTTGTGGCTTCTGTTGTTGACGTCGGTCCTATCACCATTGATAGGTCGGGTTACCCGACGTGTTTAAAATTTTTTAACGTTGCTTCTTTAATGATGGGCGAACATTGCGCAGCAGTTGTTCCTTGGAATCCGCGTATGTTTAAAGAGGAATAAAGGAGCCGTTTGCCCTTTATCTCTTATAAAAAGACTTTTCAGCTCTTCTTCTCCCTTTTCCTTGTTTCTAAGATTTCTTTATCTTGGACTTTGAAGAGTTTTGCTTCGTCACTGTGAATAGGAACGTTCGTGTTTTTTCTGTTTAGACATGTCCCCCCTTTCTTCCACGGTCTTCATCGAGGTTAGTTTCGTTTCATCTTCTTCTTGAACTCTCATTTCTGTTAGCCTGGGATTGCTTTGTCATTTTTATTGAGTTTGCCTCCACTGTCATTGTACTTTTTGTTGAAAAAGTCTGTTTTGACTTTCTTGCGAGTTTGATGTGGAACGCTTGAAACATTTAAAAATGAAAGACTCTAAAAGAATCACTTTTTTGCACTACCATAGTTGTTACCCTTTTGTTTATATATTGTGTTGCCCCTAATGGTGTCGCCTTTGATGTGACAATGTTGCATAGGAGGGACGCCATTTCCTTCTCTGTAAAAATTTTTGAAAAAAATGGCTTCCCTTCGGCTTTGTTGATTTTACCCGACCTTTTTTAAACGAGCTCCAACTTCTTTTAGTAACGATTTTCATTATTTTGCATCTGTAGGTGTAACCTTTATGTCACGCATTGTACTTACGAGTACGTCAACCAAAGTCCCTCCTAACCTTTGAGTTTAGGTAGACACTACTGTCTTTTCTTGTGTTCCTGTGACTGATAGGGAGTATTGTGAGGAGTTCCGTAGGCACCATAGTATATGGGAGAATAGGAAAGAAGAAAGGAGCTATGTATTAGAGGCGCCCGACCCAGAAGAGAGACCGTATTTTCCTCCCCTAGAGGATTCTTAGCAACCTTTCTTCTATGCTTATGATTGCTTCTTCACTAGGTTAGGTATCCGATTTCCTTTTACTACTTTTGAAATTGATGTGCTGCGATCTTACAACCTTTCCCCTACTCAATTTCACCCTAATTCTTGGGCCTTCTTGAAAATATACAAACTCTTATGTCGGGAGCTGGACGTCCAGCTTTCGCTGAATGTCATTTTTTACTTTTTTGTTGCAACAAAACCCTACAGTTCCACAAAAAAGTCGGGGTGGATATCCTTCCGAGCTGTACAAGGTCGGAAAGTTTTATCTATTTTTGATGAATCCTTTCACGATTTCAAAAATCACTTTTTTAAGGTCTAGGGTGTTGAGGGAGTCCGACATTTCTTTTTGTCCGAAAACCAAGAACCTCATTTTCCTTTGTATTGGCAAGACACCCATATAACTATTAGGCGTAACGTAGTTGAGTTAAACGATCTGGAGAGAGGTGTGGTAGACTTCCTTTTAGATACCTGGGCTCGGGCTCCTTACCTGGATACAAAAAGATTTTTGGGAGATCCCAGCCTTCTGAAGTATGAGCTCGGTATCTCCCTCTTCCCTTACTTGTTGATTTCTGTGATTTATCATTTCTGTTTTTGAAATGCATTTTATTTTGTTTTGCAGAAAGCATGGCTCCAAAATCGGCTATGAGAGTTCTTTGGAACACAAAGAAAACTGTTATAGCTCGGAATCTTCAGCAGCAGAAAGAAGTCGGAGCGTCTTCTGTCCGATCTTCCCCAAGGAAGTCGATGTTGGATCCTTCTGACCCGAAGGTCATCATTCCTACTCCTCTCTCCAAACTTATATCTCTTGAATCTTCCCCTTAGTCTCCTTCTTCCACTGAACCTCCTTCCAAGAAACAGAAAGTGGATGAGGAGGAAAGCATTTAAATAAGAAATTTTGACGCCTTGGCTTGGGGGGAAAAGAGCGTTCTTCCTTATCACCACTTGAGCATGGACGACGTGGTGCTTCAAAACCACCGCCAGATGTTGGCACACGGAGGGCTCTGTACAGTCAGAGTGTGTACTACTCTCGTTAGGGAGTTGAGGAGCTCTCCCATACAAGCCACGACCAGTGCTTTGGTGGCCACCCGGGCTGACGTGAAAAGGTTAAATGAAATGAAAAAGGAGTTGGAGCAGGAGAGGGAGACCTTGAGGACCGACTTGGAGCAAGCTCGGGAGAGAGTGAACAAGTCAGAGGCTGCTGCTGCCTTAGCCGAGGAGAAGGCGAATAGGTTTGAAGAGAGCTATACACGTGTCTTCAAGGAAAGACTGGCACTTGAAGAGTAGTTGGAGAAAGTGAAAGAAAAGTTCGCCGACATTGAGGAGTCGATGACATTCAGGATGGATGAAATGTTCGAGAACCTAGAGGCTCAGGTTAAGGTCTTGGCTCCCGACCTTGATCTTTCTCTCTTTAGCATGGACAATATAGTGGTGGATGGCAAGATAGTCCCTGCACCCGATGAAGATGAGGAGGAGCCTCACCTTAGCGTGAAGACCTCGGGTCCTCATGTCGGTTAGACCTTAACATCGGAAGCCCATTCTGAAGCTGCTGTTATGAAGACCTCTTCTTCAACTCCCACTGTTATTTTAGTTGTGCTAGTCTCTATGCATTCTCCAGTTCCTTTGGATAAGAAAGAAGATGTGGTTACGGGCGAGAATCTTGATCCTCTTTTTGGCGAGAAGTCCTCAGCCCTTTTATTTCTATTTGAGATTTCGGTAACAGCCCGACCTGTGGGTTTTATGATACTTAAACTTTTGTAATAACTTGTAGTTTTTTCTGAACATTTTTACCTTCTACTTAGTTGTTTTCACAACTTTTTATGAAGTAATGTCCAAAAATTGTTCTTTTTATATCATAGAATACCCTTCTATTTTTTGAAACAATATTTTCGTAGCTGGATACAGTTTGCTTTGACTTTGGGGCCTTAGCAAAGTTTATTAATTTAAGAGTTTCCTTCCATAGTTTCGACTTTGAACAATCGACCTTTGTTAAGTTACTTTTACAGCTCGTTTTTTATCCGTCCTTCTTGAGGTCGCTTTGTACGAGTTGTTTATATAACTTCTTACATTAACTTGTACCTCGTCGCTTCATCTTGCCGAACATTTTAGGTTGGACAATGATTTTCACAGTTTATCGAGCTTAAATTAATGCGTTCAAGATAGGAAACCTTTAAATAAATAAAAGAAATAGTAATTTTTATTAATATTTAAGAAATTCCTTTACAAAAGCATACTAGGGGTTTGAACATCCCTAGCCCTCGTGTTAGTGCCTCGTTAAAAAATCCTTGAAGTCGGGAAAAAGTGTGCACCAATTAGACGAGGTTTACTACCTAGCTATAGTATTTCCTCAAGTTACAAGTGTTCCACAACCTCGGGAGCTCCCGCCCTTGGAGGTCAGACACTTTGTAATAACCCCTACCTAAGACCTCTACTATCTTGTAAGGTCCCTTCCGATTGGCCACCAACTTTCCTTCCCCTGACTTTTGTATTCCGATGTCATTTTGGATCAGAATAAAGTCGTTGGTGGTGAAGTTCCTTTTGATCATCTTTTGGTTATACCTTAGAGAAAAACCAACCAAAGTGAAAAAACAACAAAGTGGAAAGAGAAAATTGGTAGACAGTCCTAATAAGGACAAAAAGGAATTGAGGCAAGAAGACTCTACAAAATTAAAGAGAGAAAAGAAGCAAGAAGGAGGAGCAAACACAAGTTCCAATGAAAAGTAAGTTACTTTGGCATTCCCACCATTCTGTGTTGACTTTTCAGCACTCATGTATACTACATTCACTTTCGTACATGATGTTAAAAATTAATAATTACTTGCTTCCCTTGATTATACATGTTTACATATTTACAAAGTTTGATTATACTCTGAGTTTGATTATACATATTTTTAAAGTTTGATTATACTCAGGTTTAGTGCTATATTTGACTACTGAGTTTGATTAAAATCTGAGTTTGATTATATATGTTTACCGAGTTTGATTATATTTAGGTTCAGTGCTATATTTGACTGCTGAGTTTGATTATACATGTTTACTAAATTTGATTATAATCTGAGTTTGATTATACATGTTTACCGAGTTTAATTATATTCAGATTCAATGCTATATTTGACTGTTGAGTTTGATTATATATATTTTCTGAGTTTGATTATGCTCAGGTTCAGTGCTATATTTGACTATTGTATTTGATTATACATGTTTAGTGAATTTGATTATAAATTACTAATGAGTTTGATTATCCTTCACATAGTACAATCTAAATCTTCATGAAATGTAAATCGCAAATATGTTTCTAGTTTGATTACATCCTTGCTTTTTCGTGCAATATCCACAGCTGGAATGAAAAGAAAACACACTCACCATCAATGCCTACCTTCGATCTTGGAGTTGAATTTCATCCAACACCTCCAGCACCTCCAACACCTCTAACAGCTATGACCCTGGATTCAATTGATGTTCCAACCCAACAAGTGTTGGGTTCAAAGATACCATGCCTAAATCAAACAACAGATGTGCCAATAGAGGTGTCAGAACCAATTGTTGAGGAATTAGTATTGGATGCTAATATGACTAAAAAATTATACGAGTGGGTGATGGACTAAAGGAAAGATGAAGAGAAGATTGTGGCAACAATTAGTGGCCAGCACAATGTCTTCCTTAAAAGGACTAATGCGCAAACATTAAAGCCACGAAATGAAATAGATAATTGGGTTAGTAACACAAAATATTTTGTTTAGTATAAAGTATTTATTTTATTCTTGAATTATTTGATTATTAATTGTTTTCTTTGCTTGTATTAATGTGGTCAACTATTATTGATGCATGCTTAATGAGTTACCACAAACAAGATTCAAGAAAGATATATATTGCATGAATTTAGACCCAATGGTAAGAAATTTTATTATGTATCTCTTCGTTTTTTTATTTGACAGATTTTGTTCTATTCTAATTTATGATCAATTTGATTCTAATTGCAGTTGTTGAGTTTTTATAAAGATAGGCAAGGTGGGAAGGGCTCTACATTAGCTGACATATCTAGGATCCCTAATTTTGATAAAATTAGGATGCGAGGAAGAAAAATTATTTTCTTACCTTTTTGCCATAATCGTAATTGGTTGTTATATGCATTAGATGTTTGTAATAACAAGTTTTACGTCCTCGACCCGTTGTACACATCTTAGACTGCTGAACGGGATGAAATAGATCAATATGTTGTAATTTATTTTGTTATAACAACTTTTATTTAGGTCTTGATTATCATATAACTTTGACAATTTCATAACATTTTTTAACAGGCAAGTTATCTTGACAACATGTTAGGAATTGCGGATCTTGCATATGTTCAAACTCCCTCAACTCCACCAATTGAATATCTGGACATACCCAAACAACCAAATTTGCATGATTGTGGTTTGTTTGTAATGAAATGAATGGAATTGTGGGAACCATCTAAAGCCATGCCATGATTCCATCAATTTCATTACAAACAAACCACAATCATGCAAATTTGGTTGTTTGGGTACGTTTAGATATTCAATTGTTGGAGTTGATGGAGTTTGAACATATGCAGGATCCACAATTCCTAACATGTTGTCAAGATAACTTGCTTGTTAAAAAATGTCATGAAATTGTCAAAATTATATGATAATCAAATATCAAGACCTAAATAAAAGTTGTTATAACAAAATAAACTTACAACATATTGATCTATTTCATTCCGTTCAGCAGTCTAAGATGTGTACAATGGGTCG
Source organism: Arachis hypogaea (assembly GCF_003086295.3). Lineage (NCBI taxonomy): Eukaryota > Viridiplantae > Streptophyta > Magnoliopsida > Fabales > Fabaceae > Arachis > Arachis hypogaea. The sequence goes on from NC_092046.1 coordinate 133,684,863, forward strand.
AGGACGTAAAACATGTTATTACAAACATCTAATGCATATAACCACCAATGACGGTTATGGCAAAAAGGTAAGAAAATAAGTTTTCTTCCTCGCATCCTAATTTTCATAAAATTAGGGATCCTAGATATGTCAACTGATGTAATGCTCTTCCCACTTTGCGCATCTTTATAAAAACTCAATAACCGCAATTAAAATCAAATTGATGATAAATTAGAATAGAATAAAATCTGTCAAATAAAAAAACGAAGAGATACATAATAAAATTTTTTACCGTTGAGTCTGAATTCATGTAATATATATCTTTCTTGAATCTTGTTTGTGGTAATTCATTAAGCATGCATCAATAATAGTTGACCACCTTGATACAAGCAAAGCAAACAATTAATAATCAAATAGTTCAAGAATAAAATAAATACTTTATACTAAACAAAATATTGTGTTACTAACCCAATTATCTATATCATTTCGTGGCTTTAATCTTTGCGCATTAGTCCTTTTAAGGAAGACATTGTGCTGGCCATTAAATGTTGCCACAATCTTCTCTTCATCTTTCCTTTCGTCCATCACCCACTCGTATAATTTTTCAGTCATATTAGCATCCAATACTAATTCCTTAACAATTGGTTCTGACACCTCTATTGGTACATCTGTTGTTTGATTTAGGCATGTTATCTTTGAACCCAACACTTGCTGGGTTGGAACATCAATTGAATCCAAGGTCGTAGCTGTTAGAGGTGTTGGAGGTGCTGGAGGTGTTGGAGGAAATTCAACTCCAAGGTCGAAGGTAGGAATTGATGGTGAGTGTGTTTTCTTTTCATTCCGGCTGTGGATAATGCACAAAAAAGCAAGGATGTAATCAAACTAGAAACATATTTACGATTTACATTTCATGAAGATTTAGATTGTACTATGGGAAGGATAATCAAATTCGTTAGTCATTTATAATCAAACTCAATAAACATATATAATCAAAAACAGTAGTCAAATATAGCACCGAACCTGAGCATAATCAAACTCAGCAAACACATATAATCAAACTCAGCAGTCAAATATAGCATTGAACCTAAATATAGTTAAACTCGGTAAACATGTATAATCAAACTCAGATTATAATCAAACTTAGTAAACATGTATAATCAAACTCAGCAGTCAAATATAGCACTGAACCTGAATATAATCAAACTCAGTAAACATATATAATTAAACTCAGATTATAATCAAACTCAGTAGTCAAATATAGCACTAAACCTGAGTATAATCAAACTTTAAAAATATGTATAATCAAACTCAGAGTATAATCAAACTTTGTAAATATGTAAACATGTATAATCAAAGGAAGCAAGTAATTATTAATTTTTAACATCATGTACGAAAGTGAATGAAGTATACATGAGTGCTGAAAAGTCAAAACAGAGAATGGTGGGAATGCCAAAGTAACTTACTTTTCATTGGAACTTGTGTTTGCTCCTCCTTCTTGCTTCTTTTCTCTCTTTGATTTGTAGAGTCTTCTTGCCTCAATTCTTTTTTGTCCTTATTAGGACTGTCTACTATTTTTCTCTTTCCATTTTGTTGTCTTTTCACTTTGGTTGGTTTTGTAGAATCTTCTTACCTCAATTCTTTTTTATCCTTCTTAGGGCTGTCTACCACTTTTTTCTTTTCACTTTACTCTTTTTCCACTTTGGTGGCCTCTTTCACAACGCTTTTCTTTGGTCGAACTGGCTGTTTAGGCACAAGTTGCTCTTCTTTTGACCTAACCAGCCCCTATAAGACATGCATAATTAGTGAAAATTCATTCATTATGGATAGAAAATGAAATTTTAGAGAGCGGACAATGTAAGTACCGATGAACTTTTTCTTTCTAATGCTATTTGGGCAGAAATGAGTTCCTTTATCCAATGGGGAAGCCAAGGCGGTTGTGCTTCTTTCTCAAAATCAAAGGGTCCATATTTTTGCTTATGGAAGTATAAAATCTGAATTTTATTAATTAAAATTATATTATAATCGAACATGCTTTAGATAATAGTCAAAGAAAAAATTAGTTTAAATGAAAAATACCTGAAGCACATATATGCACCCATTCAAACTTGACACCACTTCTTCTTTAAAGTTGTTAACTCTATCAGCAAGGCCATCAACAATGCATCTAATCTAATTGTACTTCATTGGATTATCAACATCAATTACAAATAGAAAAATTTTATCCCGAGCTATTTTTGTATTTATTAGTAACAAAAATGTTATAAATGTATACAACAAGAAAGCTCTCCTAAATCTGGGACCCCCTCTTGGATTTTCTAATATGATTTGTCTCAAAGCATTTGGACTTTTTTTCTTGAACTCTAAAAGCATGGGCTCATGCTCTTTAGTTACCTCCTTGAGTAAGTCACCTATTTTAAAGAAAATAATGAGAGAAATATGATTATAATCAAAATCGGTAAACATGTATAATCAAACTCAAAGTATAATCAAACTCAGTAAATATGTATAATCAAACTCAGTAGTCAACATGATAATCAAACTCAGCATAGCACGATATTTTTAACATCAATAGCTTCAATATGTAAAAAGTTCAACAAGCAAGTCATCAGTAATGCAAGATTCATATTCAATATATAGTTATACTCCTATACCAATCAAGTGATATTAAAAATCAAATTTAATAGCAACATAATGAAGGATCTTAAAACATGTTATACAGCATGTTTGATTTATACAGTCAATCCTAATTAATAAAACCAAAGGATCTTAAAGAAGTTTTAATTATTACCATATGCACGCAATCCCAAGACAGTTACAACTGAATCCCAAGTAACATCTACTTTTCCTATTGGAGTGAGAAAATGAAATTTGGAGGGATTATAGGGATTTGCAAAGGCCAAAATCAAATCATGGTTTAAATTCTCCTTGGGAATACCCAAGAGAGATCCAAAACCCATTGCTCGGATTTCGTTGCGTTACCCATCATTCAAATAATCAGAAGAAAGTGTCGCTAACAAGTTTGGTGCGCTTCTCGTGTCAACATATATATAGCACTACATGAATGAAAATAGTAATCATATTCTAATCAAATCATAGATATAAAGTAGTAGCGTGCTCAGTTTCAATTCAAATTAGCAACTTGCAATTAGTTAAAATAATAAACATTTCAGTAAGGCAATAATGTAACATCTATATGAATAACATTGTAATCAAACTATGTAGTTGCTATATAGAATGAGAATAGTAGAATACTGAATCTCCCCTTTTCCCTTCTTATTAATTACCATTACTGCATTGCAGGAAAAAAAAAAGGATTAGATTAGAGTTCCTATTAGTGACACATTTTCTTATTAATTACCGTTACTAACACTTAATTTTTAGACCATGTTGACTATATATAACAAGAAGGAATGCTGTTTCTTGAATTGTGAATTGATGATGAACTGGTTTCCAACTAAAAGAACCTGTAGATTCTTCGTGCTTCTTTATTAATTGATTAATTAATTAATTTTCTAAACTTTAATAATTAATTATTAATAAGCGCTTAGCTTGTGACGTAGTGTTAATAATCAACCAGACCTATGTAAGACTAGTGTTGGAGGTTACTGTGAATAATGTTTTTACTTAATTAGTGCAATGCAGCTAGATATAGATCATGGACACATTGATAGCAACTTTATTGGAAACCCAAAATTATAGGTCAAACTTTGAAAGTTGCAAGTTAATCAACAGAAAAGACCAATAATTGGATCAAATGCAACTCACACTTCTCTTTACTGCACACACACACACACAGTGGCCATGTATCATGCTTTGGAATCATCACTTACAGTATGTGTTAGCTAAAGTGGCAAAATAAAATATTTGAACTCAACACTGCATTCAGTGGATATTATTTCTGAAATTCAGAGATAATAATCAAACACTAAAATACAGCATGTGTTAGCTATAGTAGCATTTGTTTCGTTGTATAAACTAATATTTAGTAATGCACTCTGCATAATAAAATCAGAGCATGCAAAGACCTTATCAGATGGAAAAAAATCTAGCATAAAAGATAAAAAAAAAAAATAAAGCCAAAATACCTTTCTCCACTCCATCTTCTTCAAAGTTTCTTTGGATACATTTTTTCTTTTATTTTCTTTGGTGTCCCTGTTTTCTGGTTCTCTTTCTACTCGTTTTGGTGCAGTCTTCTCTTGCATATTTCAAAACTAGAAAATTAAACAACTAAAATCCAATCAAATTCAAAAAGTAAAAAAAAGTTAAAACTCAATAATCAAATATCAAGTATGCTATAATCAAACATGCTGTAATATCATGTTTTAAAAGCCGAGCATAATTAAATAGACTCCAAATCATATCACAAAAATCCAGATATAATCAAACATGCTATAGATATCACATTTGTTTAAGTCTAAAAAAATGGAGACTTAGAAATTAAGGCATGAATATCCATGCCAAGTTTAAGCCTAGTTGGACCTCCGTCTTAGCAAGCTCGAAGGGCACTGCCAATGGCATAGTTATTTGGCATGAGGCCAGCAGAAATCATCTCTTTGAATAAAATACAAGCGTCATCAGGCATACCATTTTGTGCATATCCTGAAATCAAACAAGACTAGGAAACAGTGTTTCCTTTGGGGCATTTCAGCAAACAGCTTCCGTATGCAAAACAAATTGCCAATTCTGACATAAATGTTGACAAGAGTATTGGAAAACATCTAACTATGCTATAATATAATTTTTAAAAACTGAGCATAATCAAACTCATTTAGTATAATAATCAAACATACTCCAACTCATATCATCATAAAAATCCAGTTATAATCAATTAATAGTCTACTAATAATCAATTGTTAAAATTAGCACACTGAGACTTCAATTCAAAACCCTAACTTAAATATTTTTAGTACAAACTATGCACAACACAAATTCATTTATAGAAACTCAAAATGACGAAGAAAAATTCAGTCGAAGAAGCTGATAAAAGCTGAAAATGAATAAAAAAATGCTGTCGAAGAAGCTGATAGAATAAAACAAGGAAAATGCATAATGAAACAAGAAATAGAAATTTACCTTGCAGAATCAAACAAGGAAAATGCCGTCGATAAAATTCGTTCTTGAGACAGAGAGCACCACGCCTGAGACAGAGGTAGGAGAATCGCAACCGTGCCTGAAAGAGAGCAAAGGAGAATCGTGCCACTGGAGAGAGAGGGAAGGAGAATCGTGCCGCCGCAGAGAAAGGGAAGGAGAATCACCGTTGAGAATGAGGATGAGGAAGGAGTCGCGTCGGAGAGTGAAAGTGAGAGTAAGGGAAGGAGAAAGAAGAACATTGTTTCAGAGCGTGAAAGTAAGGTTGAGAGTGGGGTTTTTATTTTTAATTTTTGAATTTTGTATTTTGTATTGTATACATATATAAATACAGTGGCTGAAAATAGTGGCTGAATGTGGTATGCATGTTTAGCACAACCGAAACTGTTTTTCAATAGCAGAGGCAGTTGCACAAGGGATAATGGTATTGAAACTGGCAACATCCAATTCATATTCTTGTTGAGCTTTATTTGCAAGACGGTTGTCATATTGTGTTACAAATTGTTGCAAGTTGCTCTTTGAGGTTAGGTAGCCCTTCATAAATGCATGCATGCTTTCACTCATTTGAGTGATACGCATGCCTACCCAAAAACTGTTACTAAGAAAAATAAGGACCCACCTGTCACGTTCTTCGTACAAACCTGAAACCATAAAATGGGTATAATCAAATTTGTAAGGCATATTGATTAATAAATGATAAATAATCAAACAGTATATATAAGATAATCAAACTGATAAAATACCTGCTAACCAATTATTATCATGCAAACTGAATCTGTTGATAAAATCAATCCAAGAGCTCTCAAATGCTTCCTTAGATCTAGAATCCCACACAATATGTGTAATGTCAGCACTAATCTCGTTAAATTGCTTGCATGCTCCTATTTTTGCTGAAATTTTCTTCATGATATGCCAAATACACCATCGATATTGTGTCATTGGCAATGATTTTTCAATGACATTCCGCAAAACTTTGCATTGATCCGTCAATATGCCAATAGGCAGCTTGCCACCCATACATCGTATCCAACAATCAAATAACCAAACAAAGGAACTCTCTTCTTCGCATGAAAGAAGAGCGCAACCAAGTAGCAATGATTGGCCATGGTGGTTAACCCCAACAAATGAGACAAAAGGCATATCATACCTATAATAAAAACAAGAGAACATAATCAAACTGACTAAATCAAACAATCAAACTTAGTATATCATGCAGAGCAGTAGTAGCAAATTTATTCTATTCTACCTATCCCTATACATCAAACATATGCAAAAACAAGAGTACATAATCAAACTCAATATATTATGCACAGCAGCAGCAAATTCATTCTATTCTACCTATCCCTATCCATCAAACACATGCAAAAACCAAAGTATATATAATTAACTTAAAATATATAATTGTGGTGTTTCTCATTGTAACACCAGCTTGGTCATTGATCTCAGCTATCCGTTTGGCATGCAAGCTTAGTTCCCTATTCTTTCTCAGGGTCTTTGTCATGCTAGGACTAATAGCATGGTTGTGTTGGATATTCACAAAGGTTAACACATATTCCATCTTCTTATCCCTTTTCACAATAATCCTAACTTTACAATTTTGGCTTGAAAGTTGGATTTGTCTTCTTTAGTGGATCAATTTATTATCTTCGATAATCAGTTCTAGAACATACAGAGGAGGATGCCATTCCTATGCTTGGAACAACCTAAACCATAGATAATCAAAAATTTAAAATCAAATCAGGCATAAAAACGCTCTCAATTTTCTATGAATGAACAAGACAAATTAGTTGTCAAGTACTGAACCTGAGTATAATCAAACTCAATAAACATGTATAATCAAACTCAGTAGTCAAATATAACACTAATCCTAAATATAATCAAACTCGGTAAATATCATAATCAAATTTAATAGTCAAATATAACACTAAACCCCAACACATTCATAGAATCAGCATCATCATCTAATCTAAGCAAATGCAGAAATTTCAAACATGCAAACTACCAATTTGACTACAATCCAGAAGCTAAACATTTTTTTCATTACACAAATTTATAACATAAACTTTTCAGGATATAATCACATAACGTACATGATGTAAAAGGATCTAAATGACATAATGAAGCCATATATATCAGAAGCATAAGCCTAAGATAACAAGAATCAAAAACCCTAAGATATAATCAAAAAATTAAAATCAAATCAAGAATAAAAAATTAACATATGAAGTAAATTAAACATAAATCTCATCAATTCGAGTTTGTAGATTCCATTGAATCAAAACTTATAGTCAAAACCCTAAGATAACAAGAACTAAAAACAGCGCAAAGCAAAACAAAGAGAACCGTGGAGAAGAGAAGAAAGTGAGTAGTGAGGTTGGCGTAATCGAAAAGAAGAGAATTGAAGGGCATGCAATGAAACCCTTTATGCGAGAAGAGAAGAAATCGCAAGAGGTGAAAGTGGCTGAAAGGTAGTGTACAAATAGCACTAACCTGTATCAGAGGTAAAAGGTTCTCCATTAACCTCATTTGACCACGTGCAGGTTAAAACTCACCATACTTCACTTGATCTTAGTCCAAAAACCGGGAAAGCTATGTTTTAATTATTCAATATTTTCTTTTATACTAAAACCTCGTCTCTTTCTTCGTGCTCTTCTCGATGTAAGACTAACCAAACTAAACCTTCTAAACTATAAGCGTAGTGCCAAGAGCTTTTTTCCGCATACAATGCATTTGTCGTCCAAAATTGCTGTGCCTCTGATGTCTAACAAAAACATTGATTAACAACTGAAAAACATGGCTAAATGCCTAAATCTTTCATCAAGGTTTACTTAGTTAACTTATATTGCAAGTACCTAGCTAGACAAAATAGTGCAACAGGAAAATAAAATTCAGAATTCGTGTTATATGGGATAATTTTCACACCCATAATGTAACATCCAAATTTAAGAACTATTTTAAATATCTAATTTTGTTTATTAAAGCTTTTTGTATGCGTTTTATGATATCTTTCTTATTTTTTCATAAGTTTCATTAATATAATAACATATGGTTTTCAGTTAGTTTATTATCATATAAATAACCACAATAAGACAATTAACACGGTTCTAAAAACATGAGAGTTATTGCTTTATGTAATCAATTTTCGGTTCCTCATGGATGTTATCTTCGTGTTTGTTATCATAGGAGCACATGTTGAAAGATAATTTGCAAGTAAACCATTTTGACTTATTACAGGCAATTTTTTAAGTTAAATTTAGACAGTATAATGATCCTTTTTGCAAGTAAGTTACATCTCATCAATCTGTCAAAAAAAAGGTTACATCTCATCAACATTAATTTTTCACATCATTCACACCTGAAAAATGGCCTCTTAATACATGCCAAAAGTATAATGAAGCGAATATCGTACATGCAATTTATAAACCCATCCTACAGAAAATGTTAAGGATAAGTGGCGGGCAAATTATAGAAAAGTCAAAAGTCATTAAACAATGACTTCTTAATACTAAAGTCATAAGTTATTTATATTAACAACTTAGGAATTAACATAGGATGAAGACCATGTAAAACCATTAAAAAAAAAAGGAAAGCAAAATAGCAACTCTAAAGCACAACTATACTATGACTTCTAAGGCAGCATAATAGTTTGCGTTTGTAATTGTAGGAGCATGTATTGTTCAAGCAGGATCCCTTGTTAACCTGCATGAAATTCTTTTAGTTAGATTAGATATAGACAGTAAAATGATCCTGTTGCAAGTTATTTCTCATTAACATCAAATTTTCACAGCATTTTCACCCACAAAACAGCCTCTTAATACATGCTAAAAGTAGAGTGAATTTAATATGGTATAGTTTGAGAAAAGGAACGAATATTCAGGGGGAAAAAAGGAACAAGTGCAAATGCAAGCGCAAGCATAACTTAGAATACATGTAATTTACAAACAGATCCTACAGAAATTGTTGAAAAGATGAATGTGTAGATTACAGAAATATTCATAACATAAAACTCCTTTGAATGAGACATGTACACACCACATATGACATATAGACAGTAGACTAGTAGAGTATTGTTTCTTTCCTATCCCCTACGATTTCCCAATGTTAAATAAAGAAAAATGGCACAAAGTTGTTCCTCTGTGATTTACATACAAGTACAGAACCACAAACAGGATATGCAAGAAATTTTAAAAATTTCAAATTACAGAGACCAAAATGAATGCCCCCTCAAAGCAATCCTCTCATAGTGACAGGTACAAGAATCAAGTTGGTAGGAATAGGATGGAGAAAACTCTTTCTTCAAATAATGTTGGAATCAATCAAAATGTTCTCTGCTCCTTAGATACAAAAGTCTCCTGGTCTGAGCTGGAGGAGCCAATCCCGAAATATCCGTAATATCTTTGTTGTTGGGATTCAAGATCTGCAGAGCCCAGCAAAAATAGAAGTTTAGAGCAGCACTATAAATGCTTCTTTAAAATAAATTGTTGGAGCATCTTGGTTTAGTAATTTTTAACACATGAATATAGTACCTTCACCACAATAATGGCGATTACACCTCAGATGATAAGGAATAGGAAAAGCATAATGCACTTGCCTGTAGCTACCTGATAATGGGGAAAGATAGTTTAGTTACATGACACTATTGAAGCAAAGAAGATAATGCATGTAAGAAACAAAAAACACAGTGACCTTTCTACGAATCTCCTTCACAAGTTGGGATGCCTTAATTGAGAACTGAATAGAGTCAAGCTCATTGACAATGCAACCCATTTGCTCAGTCTGTGGTATTTAGAAACAAAAAGGTTAAAAATGTGATAGTTTAGACTCCATTCTTAAAACATGCAAGAAGTAAATCAGACTTCAATGGTTTGGCATACAACCTACATGTTTTGAAGGGTTAAGAACAAAGCTGCCGGGGAAATGGAGTCAAAAGTCTGAATTAATTCACCTGCTTAGATCTTTCAATAGCCTGATCAGTTTCGTCCATTTGTATGGCATTGTAGTTCAACTACAACTTCCACTGAACATTTTACCTGAAGCCAATTCAACATTTTCTTCAGCTGTAGGTTCACCTGCTCCCATATCAAAAAGCTCAATTTTCTTATTGTGTAGCTGTTAAACATAAACTATAAAAGTGACAGTACAAATCCTCCTTTCATAACTCAGAGGACTAAGGCCAATCTGAGTAAACAGCTTAATTAAACTTTTTTTGAAAAAATAGCTTAAATAATAAATAACTATATATAATAAGTTATTTTGTGTTTGGGTTTTTAGTTCTAAAAGTACTTATTTTATAGAAGAGTTACACTATATGTATACCAAAATCAGCCACCAAAGTCAGCTACCAATATAAATACATGCTGAAATACAAATACACAGTGAAAATAAATTAAATCACATATGTATTTATACATGTAGGGCCCAATTGTATGTTAACAGAAATTTTTATTCAGACTAGATAAATAGAAATATCAATATTTACTTCCGTTTTTCTCAATGCCACATATGAGTTTAGCTCCTTGATCTGCAAGGACAACTACATGTTAGAATATGAATTGGCTGCTTGAATGCATGAAGATACAATGCACAAAATCAAAAGCTTTTGAGGAACAAATGTAGATCACTTATTTGATGTCATGACAATGCTGAGAAAGTAATTGCTATGCTATCTAATTATTCATAAAGCTGTTACTGTTGAAAGCATGATATGATGCTTTTACTTATTCAGGATACATGAAGGATTTTGCATCCCTTTCCAAACTGATGGATATAGATACTATATTCGCAACATAAGCAAGAAAAAAGAAAAAAAAATGTTTTGGGCATTGACCATCGATTGATTTTCGTCATTGAGTTGCTTGTTCACTTATGGGGGATTTCTTCCCTCCCCGTCTTTAATTTCACGATCAAACTCCTTTATCAACCTGAAACCAGAACATAACGTTTCATATTTTAACAATGATGGGAAAAGCCTTCAAAAGGAAATTTTCAAATATGTCAAAATAGCATAAATTTTCACTTTTTGGTAGTGTCATATGGGAAAGAAAAATTACTTCAATCATTTACACCTTGTGAAATATGGATGTAAAATCTAATAGATAACTCATGTCTCCTATATTTGATATGAGAAACTCTTAAGAACTAGTAACTTTTAATATTTTTTGCCATCATTTGACTAGCACAAATACTAAATTGTTATTTTATTAATTTATGTGTGTAAATTCTAAAAAATATAAGTGTAAATTATATTGATTTATAGGTGCAAACTGTATTGATTCATGTGTGCAAAACTCTAATAAATATAGATATAAATTATATATTTTTTGTGTGCAAAACGTATGTAAATATAAGTGTAAATTATTGTTGGCTAAATGCTGGCAAAAAATAATAATATTTGCTGGGCCATGTAACATTGCTCATTTGATATTAGTGGTAGCAAACTAAATTCCACCATGCCAACCTATGAGGAAAATCAAATCATGAAAGTGGATATTTTGTATAAAACTGATCTTTTCCTTCAGACTAAAATTTGTATTTGTGGGATCTCACTGAGTGAGTCACTGCAACTACATAAAATGTACATTGCTTACCTTTTGCATTCCCTCATCTTCTGCGTGAGATCTTCCAATTGACTACTTTGTCTATGGGAATCTTTAATTTTATCCGGCCTCTGGAAGCCATTTCTGGAAGAAAGTAAATTCATTAAAAATAAATAAATAAACACAAACACTTCGCTACCACCATGATCATGCATTTCCACTGTAACCACTAGCCTCCTATCAAGCCCTATCCTTATTCCTTTTATAGCCAAAGCAGGCAACGTTGTTCTTTAAAACCCCTCTCTCAAGCATCATTAAACCTGAAGTCCCCCAAAAACAACATTCATCACACTTCTCACGACTCAAATTCAATTATAGTTACATTTCAACCAGTAATCATCCCAATTTCAACAATCATTCAAAACCTAAAGACCTATTCTACCAGCAACGTTAATCACATTCCAAACACATGCACAATATATGACAGCTGTTTTAAATATTTGTGATATGAAAAGATTAAATATTATTTATAAGATATTAATTTATATTTTTATTATGTTTAATTTAGTTTGATATATTTTAATTTTATTAATTTATTTACTAAATTGAGTTTTTATGTTATAGGTTTAGAATTTTTTTATTTTAATTTAATAAGAAGTTATAAATAATTAAATACTTGATAAATTATTACAGTAATAATTCAGTGATTAGAGATGTGAAAACTATTTTTTGATTTCGTAATGAAAAGGACAATTTACCAAAATAAATAATTTAGCTTCTAATTTTATCAAAATACACATTTTACAAAATAGATACTAAACTGCAAATAATCTGCGGTAGGAGTGTCGTCGCAGTTTGTGTGTGTGAATTGCAAACGTCCATAAACTGCGATCCTTTTTGTTCCTGTATCTCCATTTTGTTGCTCTGCATCACCATGCATCACTATACCCTAACATTAGTCCCACTGTATTGCTTGATTCTCCCATCATGCTCCCCAATTCTCAGGTTATTCCGCTTTCTCTTTTTTTTTTATATATGTTTTTTTTTGTTGATTTTTTCAGCAACCTTTTTTATTATTTTGTTTCAATTTTATCAAAAGATCAATTTTGTTGGGCTTGTGATGTTGTATTTATTTATTTAGTTTTGTTTTCATTCTTTTTATGCTATGTCTTCTCTAACTATTGACTCATTTCATTGGCTAAGTTCTCTATCATTTGATGATCAAGGGAATCTCAATGATGCTGCTGATTCTTACTTCTAAGTTTAAGAATAGTTTATTTTTATATAATATCAAATATGAAATAAATTACAATCTTAAAATAATTAATTGCATTTATATAGATCAACCATTAAAAAATAAGACTAGTAAGTTAATCTATTATTTACCATAACTCTTTTAATTTTTTTGGTGACTATAACTCTTTTAAATTAGGTAGTACGTATTCAGTACTAAATAAAAAAATTTAACAAATATACTTTTTCAATCCTAAATTTTAGAAATAAATTTACTATAAATTTAACAAATATATTTCATGTTTGATATTATATAAAAATAAATTGTTAACTTAATAAAAAAATAAATAACTAAAAACGTACATTTAATAAAAATATAATTTTATATTTTAAAATATTAAAAAATACATTTTAAAAATAGACCGCCTAAATATATTTTTATTATTTTCAACATTTAAAAATAAGGTATCTTTTAAAAAAATTTAAATGTGAAAAATTGAAAATAAAAATTATTTTTAAAAAATAAAAATAAAAAATGAAATCTAAACCTATTCTTAACAACCCCTTCTCTCTTTTTGTGAAACATCCAAGCTTATTATTATTTAAGTAGGAATATTTAATATGATCATTCCTTATCCATCCAGCTGCTCTATTTTGTAGGCGTCTTATCGTCTCATTTTGCAGGTGTCAGTGGGCAGATATAAAAAGATAATTTCAATCTCCAATTTGCAGGCACCATGACTGAAATGATGTACAATTTCATTTTGTATTTAAAAAAATAATCATTTTATTTTATTTATTTATATAAAAAGCAAAAACCACACCTTGGTCGTCAAGCGTCAGGAGACTTCCCACTGATAAAATGTCAAACATGGGTGAAGCACTGAAATTGATAAAAATTATGCTAAAATTGAAGGTCCATGTTGATAAAATGTCAAACATGGGTGAAGCACTGAAACTGGTAAAAATTATGCTAAAATTGAAGGTCCATGTTGAAAAAATGTTCAACTGCAAAACCGGGTTTATTTGTGAACAAGTGAAATCATGAGAAAATTAGTTAAAATGTTGAGAAGTTCCTTCTGTTTATCATTATTTTATAATGCTTAATTTAGTTTGATATATTTTAATTTTTTATTTATTCACTGAAGTTTAAGATATTCAATTGCGAGACCGAGTTGTTAACGCCGTCTGTGGGGATCGAACCCACGACCACGTGGTTAAAAGCCACGCGCTCTACCGCTGAGTTAAGACGGCATGTATTTTTAAGTTTACATAATTATTAATATAATTAAATTATGTAAATTAATTTGAAAAAGGAAAACAACTATTAAGATATGTTTTCATTTTAATGTGTTTTTTTCGGTATTTAATTAAGAAAAAATAAAAATAAGAGATAAAAATAAAATAATAAAAATAAAAATACAAATTAAACGTACCCTAATATTTTAATTTCTTACTAACGAACTTCTTTGAATTGTGATAATTGGACAAAAAAAAATTACATAATTTCATTTATTTGAGAAAAATATTTATTTATCCACTCAAACTTTACTAAAACTCATTTGTTTTATTTCTTTTTATGCTAATATTTATTCTTTTTCTTAAAATATGTCCTTTTAAAAATAATTTGACAATTGTTTTAAAAATAAAAGAATATATAATAATATATCAAGGTTTGTCGTTAATTGAGAGAGTCTTGAATAGGTAGTTGAAAACAATACCTATTTTGAGTTACTGAAATATTGATTTGGACCTGAACGTGAGGTCCAAATTCCTTTGTGTGGTGGCGTTTGGCACCTGTCTAAGTTTTTCGTGAGGAGGTGGGGATGGTACCTGTCAGTGTATTTATAGTAGAGTCGATAACCACCTTTGTTGGAATAGTTTCATTTTTTCTGATGAATAACTGTTCCCTTTATCTTAAAAGTTTGTTAGAACTTATCTTATCAAGAGAAGATAAAGATTCCAGTCGAGATTCTCAGATGTATACATCTAGGGGTGGCAATATGTACCTTACCTGCGGGTACCTAATTCGACCCCATCCGGTCGGGTAGGGTTGCCAACCCGATCCGCAACGGGTAGAGTAGAGTGCGGGTAGGGTAGGGTGCGGGTTGAACCTCAACCCTACCCGACCAACCCGCACTCTATATATGTATATGTTATATACTTATATAAAAATATGTTTTAAGTAGATGTTAAACCAAAAACCTCTCACTAAATAAAAAAGATCCTTAGCCATTAAAAGAAAATCATTAATTGATAATTTAATATTTTTTTTACATAAAAGTTAATTCTATTTTAAATTATCATCAAGTTATAGTTAAGAGCGGATAGAATTAAGGTTAAAATATTCTTAATCCGCGAGTAGAGTTAGGGTTAGATCCAAATTCTACCTTATCTTACCCATTGCCACTCCTAAATACATTATCTCTGTTGAGTTTGCCTTTTATTTATTGGGTCAGAATATAAACAATACCAAAAAATCAAAATGACAAATGACATGAATAAATTAATTAGAGAAATGATACATACTAAAACCGTTTAATCTACCTATCATGCCCGTGCTTGTTAAAAAAGAATGAAAACATGTTATTAGAAAGTGAACGATCTTATATTATTACATAAATAACCATTCTAGAATTAAGAACATCTAAGTTAGGTTGTATATTATATACTAATATGAATATGCTAGCCTTGCTACTTGCTAGTAGGAACTTTCTTTCCATCCTCCAATATCTTCACCAATAAATTTCTATTCCACCTATGCCAAAAGATCACCCAAAAAAAGAAAAAGAGGTAACTACCAAATCGGTACCCGGAAGATTCTGACGCTGACAAAATGGTACCTGACTTTTGTTATTGACAAAATAGTCCCTAAAAAATTTTAAAATTTGACAAGCGTGTCCCTGAGCTCGCCGGAGCAAATCTCCGGCAAGCACAATACTGACATGGCCACCGTATTTTGGTGACCTGGCAAGCCACCTCCCAAACCCTAATTCCTCCTTCCCCAACGCAGACTCCCTTTCCTCTTCCTCCCCATTGCAGCCCCCAATACACACTCCCCCCTTCCCTTTCCTTCTCCATCGCAGCCCTCTTCCCTCTCCCTTTCCTCCTTCCCCATCGCAGCCCTCTTCCCTCTCCCTTTCCTCCTTCCCTAACGCAGACTCCCCCTCCATCTTCCTCCCCATCGCAGCCCACCCCCTACCCAACGCAACCCCCTCTCCCTCCCTCCATCGCAACCCCCTTTTCTCTTCCTCCCATCGCAGCCCCCTAACGTACACTCTCCCTTCCCTTTTCCTCTCCATCGCAGCCCACTTCCCTCTTCCTCTCATCGCAGATCATATAAAGACACAGATAGAAAAAGAAGAAAAAAATTCAGTTACAAACCCCCCCCCCCAATTTCTTTTCTTTTGATCATACATCCAGATTCACAATGACCAACACATTCACAATAATCGCAAAAAACAGCAGAGGAAGAGAAGGATATCAATTGCTATAATAAGCAAAACCAAGAAAATCACGAAGACAAAATTATAGATGAACATCAAAAGCGTGACCCAGAGGTAAGTGATGAACAAAACGCTTGAAGACTTTGGAGATTGCGAAGACGGTGGAGAAAAAGGAGACATCTTTGTTGGTGTAGAGGGAAGCGACGGTGAAGACGACGGCGGTGATGGAGAGGAGAGAGAAGGCGAAGAGGAAGAGAAGGTAGCAGAACTGGATTGTGAGGAGAAGAGTCCATTCATGGTTAGCCTGGGAAGAGTCCTGATAAGGGTTCTGAAACTGAGTGAGAAATGGGTGTGTGAAGAGTGAGTGTGCGAGGATTGCGAATCAGAGAGGAAAAATTAGGGTTAGGGTTATGAGATAGAACGTCTTCAGTGATCTTTTTGAAATTGAGATTGATTCTCTCAAGATTTCTGGGATGTTCAGGAATTGCAGCTCCTCTAGTGCTAGATCCATTATTCCTTCTTCTTCTTATTTTTCTTCTTCTTCTTCTCAAATTCTCGTTTTGGTTTGTGAATGCTGTGAAAGGATGTGATTTTGAGGTATCAGATTTTTGTTCTTCTTCGTTACATAAATGAGATGAGATGAGATGATATGAGAGGCAGGGAAAGGGAAGAGGGCTGCGATGGGAAAGGAAAGGGAAGGGGGAGTGTGTATTGGGGGCTGTAATGGGGAGGAAGAGGAAAGGGAGTCTGCGTTGGGGAAGGAAGAATTAGGGTTTGGGAGGTGGCTTGCCAGGTCACCAAAATACGGTGGCCATGTCAGCATTGTGCTTGCCGGAAATTTGCTCCGGCGAGCTCGGGGACACGCTTGTCAAATTTTAAAATCTTTTAGGGACTATTTTGTCAATAACAAAAGTCAGGTACCATTTTGTCAGCGTCAGAATCTTCCGAGTACCGATTTGGTAGTTACCTCAAAGAAAAATAATTAAAAGTGATATTATTAATTAATTTTTTGTCAAGTGTTATTAATTAATTTAGAAATGATAATATTTTTTTATTGAAAATGACTATTTATTCTATCAAAATAATTAGGACTAAGCTGTAAAATGCATAAGCTAACTCCAATTTGTTTTACAACTTTTAATACAGGCTCAAATAGCCCAAAAATTTATAAAAAAAATAAAAAATAAAATGTAAAAAAAAAGTCAAGAAAAAAGAAGAAAATTGTGTAGAATTTTAGAGAGGATGAAGTCACAGTGAGTTCCAATTTGCATTGTTCCTTGTTCTTGTTTCATTCACTGCACTTTATAGAACGAAAGCTACCTCATTTTTTATCTCTCCTCACTTCTTTCGAACCGAAGATATTTATGTGTTCATTTTTTAGTACAATTTTTTTAATTCATTTGCTTAACATCAATTCTTTTTTTCATTGTAATGCTATATCTCTAGTAATAAAAATTTTTTAACAACTCTAATTGACAACAAAAATAAAAAATCTTCAAAAATAGATTCAACAGCCTATCTTAACGGTCCACTTTATAACAAACGTTCATTTAAAAATTTGGCATGTAATATATTGATATTTATATATCAAGCCCAATAACCAAAGCCAATTATTCAATTATTGAAAGACCGGTCACAACTCTATTTAGGTAGCAAATATCATGTCATTCTAATATAACTCTACACGTGTCTTACGCTTAATCTGCCAACATCGCAAAGAGTACGAGGCGTGCAACGGCAAGACGCCTGGTTTAAACAGGCTCATGCTAAAATTCACTATATATATAGTATACAATCTCTTCATCTCTTTATATATAATAGGAGAGCATTTTAAGGTTATCTGCTTGATAAGTAGAGTAATCATTGAACAATAAGTGTTGCACTCCAATGTTTGACAAGTATCAATTATAAAAGAAAGCTAAAAGAAAGTCATTTATATTATCCAATAGACTTACACATTACACATTGTGCAAAAATAAAGAATATTCAGATTTTCAAAATCTTTATACCTATTACTTATATTATAATTTTTAACATTTTAAATTGTTTATTCTAACTCTTCTTTTAAATATTCTGTCTCTCCATTTTCAGTAAAAAAAAATTTTTTTTTTTAAATACTCTTCTTTTATCTTCAGTCATCTTTAAAAAGAAAAAAGAGCCTCCTTTTAAATATTCTTCCTCCATCCTCAGAAAAAAAAAAAAGAAAAAGTAATCCCTCCCTTTGAATAATCTGCTTTTATTTTGTGGGAAAAATTAAACACCGAAAATAAAGCATAATAGCTAAAACATTTGATTACTTATTCGATATCAATCTAAGAAAATTAGCATAGAATTTCAACGTATATGTAGTGAGGATTTGGGAGGCTCAAAATCAGTATAATGAGAAAGAACTTGGATCAATAGAAATAATTTTTCAAGACAGCAAAGTAGCTAATCTTTTTATATATCACAGTTGACTCGTCGGCTATAGTTCGACTCAGGTAAAACTATAAATCAGAACCTGATTAAAACTAAATAAACACGTGCCAACCCAAATTAGCACAAGAATCTCTCCGCAAATCTCTCTAAACAAGGTCACTAAAACACAGTTACGAGATAATTAGCTGAAGCTCCGCAAAACAATTTTGGAAATACTTATAACCGTCGTAAACACAACAACTTTATAAATACAAGTGTCACAGGGACATTATTCATTCTGAATAACTTCATATTTATCTTTTACTCTTACTAACTTGAGCGTTAGAATGCCTTTGTAGGTGTCCATCGCCGCGGTTCTTAGAGAAAACCGACGTATCATCCTTCTTGTCTAAGGAAAAGTGAGTCCAAGCATAAAAAAAACGAGCTATACCTTGGAGTCGGCCACTCACACAAGAACATTTGGCGCCCACCGTAGGGACGAAATTAATAATCCCACAACAACCTTTTGATATTATTTTGCAGCTCCATGGTGGATGATGTTGTTCCCCACCTACTCGGTGGCAATGAACATCACCCTCCAAGTGGAGGTAAAGAAAATGGCCGAACGGAAGTAAAAACGAGGGAAACAAGAGCCACTCACACAAGAACATTTGACGCCCACCGTGGGACTAAATTAATAATCCCACAACAACCTTTTGATATTATTTTGCAGCTCCATGGCGGATGATGTTGTTCCCCCACCTACTCATGATGAACGGTGGCAATGAACATCACCCTCCAAGTGGAGGTAAAGAAAATGGCCGAACGGGAGTAAAAAACGAGGGAAACAAGAAAAGGGGCCGAGTAAACTAATTTCTGCTGGCCGACTAAACTAATTTCTGCTCCACTGAAATTCATAAAGTTGGAGTTATGTTCGAATTTTTTAACTAAATTTAACAATTTTTTACAATATTTTTGAACAAATTTTCAAAAATTTATCATTTATTCTATCCTTTTAGTAATAGTGAATCTTTTTATATTCATTTTAAATTCACGTATTACTTGTAAATGAGTATTTGCTTTATTTCTTATTTTACATTGCTCTGCTCTATTCACAGTATTTATTCTTATGCCGATTCCTCTTTTTTCTTCTTATGTTACTGACAATAAAAATTTTAAGTAGCTTACAATGGTAACGACACTTTCTTATTGGTTTTTAGCAAAACAGCATAATACTTATTTCTATTGACACGTTAATAAGTTACATTTTTTCTTATTCTTTTTCAATTCTTTTCATGTATTATTATTGAAAACTTCTCTGTTTATTGTTTATATTGTTATTATTAGTAATTATTGCTTGTTCTTCAACTGCATCCTAATTACTCAATGCTCATGCTGTCTTATTCATGTTTTTTTTTATTTTCTTCAATTATTCGGAATGACGGAACTTAGTTTTAACTTTAGCCAATAAATTCAAAATATGTATTTATAATGTCAGCACAAATAGGGATTCAAAATCAACTTGTGAAGATATTGATGCTATTAGTTTGATGAATTATGCAAAAAATGTTATATGCGAAAGGACTTACTCCTTTACCTTTCTATGAGTTTCTTAGTTTATTTTTTCGATCTATTTAACAAAATTTCTTCTTAATATATTGATGATTGGAATAGGACATA
Source organism: Arachis hypogaea (assembly GCF_003086295.3). Classification (NCBI taxonomy): domain Eukaryota; kingdom Viridiplantae; phylum Streptophyta; class Magnoliopsida; order Fabales; family Fabaceae; genus Arachis; species Arachis hypogaea. The sequence continues at coordinate 133,705,222 of NC_092046.1, forward strand.
TTTGATGTGTCTTTAATTTTTTACCTTCAACTTATGAGAATGATTAATCACTTAATTTTATAATTCAAATGCCTAAAATTAAAAAACTTGGTTGCTATATATTATTGTAGGACAATTACTCCAAAACTTTTATTTATGTATTTTGCTATCTATTGAAAATTTATAAAATTTTAACAAGATCTCATCCAATTAGGTGATACTAAACTAAAACTACTACTTATACGACTACTGCTATATTACTTTTTCATTATACTCAGCCAAAATTTTCGTAGATGAAATTGTCATTATCATTCATAGTATCATAAATTAGAACTTATCTAATCCAAATATACAAAAATAAAGGCCTAACTTTAATGTTGTCCCACATTTTTTTTTCACTTGTTATTTTTTTTTGTAGGACCTCAATCATAGCTCATGAGCGAATTTCACCTCCTCCTTCATCAACTCAGACCGAGTTATAACTTATGAACTTTGACCTATAAGTCGAGGTTGACATTTCTATTTCGGTAAAATCATGTATATGCATGATCTAATTTGCTCATATAAATTTTTATGTCAAATTTCAATATATCATAACTTCTTATGAAGTATCTACTACTCTATATATTCGAATTGCTTCACATTATGTATATATTTTATCATTCATATATCAAAATCAATCAATCCATCCATCCGAAAATAAAATTGGCTATTAATCAATCCGACAAAAATGACTTTTTTTTACTGATCAAAAAACAAACTCAATTAGCAATTATCTCAATTAGCAATCATCGTTACTTGATATATGGTGATTGGCTCATCCTTTTTATTTTTCTATTTTACAATAATTTATGTATTTTACTTTCAACCCATTTTATTTATGTTACAAATCTTTATTATTCACTCAATATTCAATAATTAATTGCTTTGGGCAAGAAATTCATCAATAACTTGTTGTGGGTTGAAAAAATTCTCAAGACAATCGATCATTATATACTATGATCATACAATCGATTCCGAATACATATTTTCGAACTTTTCAGTTCGCGTTAATCAAATACTATATGCATGCCATGAAAAATTATTTTTAAACAGAAAAGTATCCCCACACAACTACATTGATCGAACAACTCTTATCATTCAGTTGTTTTTGAATACATGTCGACTAACTAACTTTGGGGACTATCACTCATTGCATAACCAATTTATAGACAGACATAACTATATCACTTTCTAATCTTTTTTATCCATCTTTATTTATTTATTTGTTTATCTGTTTCATCTGTTCTTCGATCGTTCACAATCTTTCAATATAACTTTTTCACTACCAATGTTTTTCTTTTTTCTTTCTTTCTCAATCCAACAAGTTGAGCTTGGGGGCTGCTATAATCACAATTCCGATTTATAGGTTAGAAGCTCAACCTGTTTAATTGAAAACTTTCACATGTCAAGTTTGGGGGCTGTGATCTATCGGCTATAACTTGACTCAGGTAAAACTATAAATCCGAACATGGTTAAAACTAAATAAACACGTGCTATATCAGGAGTACATGGAGAGTACGTGTTTTGCTCTCCTAACGGACTTATCTTATAAAATCAAACAACTATGTGCCAACCCAAATCAGCACATGAATCTCTCCGCAAATCTCTCTAAACAAAGTCACTAAAACACAATTAGTTACGAGATAATTAGCTAAAGCTCTGCAAAGCAGTTTTGGAAATACTTATAACCGTCCCAAACACAACAACTTTATAAATACAAGTGACTCACGAGGTGCCTTTGCAGGTGCCCATCGTCGTCATTCTTGGAGAAAATCGATGTATCATCCTTCTTGTCTAAGGAAAAGCGAGTCCGAGCATAAGAAAAACGAGCTATACCTTGGAGTCGGCCACTCACATAAGAACAACAGTTACTGTGCAAGTATTTATTTTTTAATTTACTGATATTTATTTCTCGAGTCTACACTAATTTTAGGACGATAGGATTCATGGATCCATACCCAAGTGTGTTGTTGCTAGGTGGAGGGACAATATCTTTGAGTTCCAGATGTACCTTATGCGTAACTTCATAGTTACAGGTAACAAATTTAAGCCAAGGACTACCAATAGCAATTGGGTACTAATATTTTTTCAACAGACAATGGTCACGCATGTAAACATCCCAAGCTACCCTCTTGAAGCATTCTGTTTCAAGTCTATTTCGAATTTGTTAAATGCTGAAAGGTTGGACGACACATATCTGTTTAGTAAGTATTACTTATACTGATTCAAAAGTTGTTGTGTGAAATTCGTTCGAAATCTATTTTTTAAGACTGATAGTCATCATTTATTGATGGTTCTTGCTCTTTAGATATGATTGCTAAAGTAGTTGAAAAGGAAAACCCAAGGATTTAATTACTAGTAAAGACAAGAAAACCAAACGTCTGGTTATTGTGTTAGAAGACTTAGAGTATGTGCTATTTTGGAAAATTGACTAATATGTGTAAACATATTTTCAAACTATAAAATAATATGATGCATCCTTATGTTTTCAATAGGAACAACAGGATTGGGTGTACTTTGTTTGGGGAGATGGTGGATCAAATCCAACCACACCTTGAAAAAGAAAGTGTAGAATCTTTTATTGTTGTGCTGCAATATTTCAAAGCATCCCAGTGAAACGGCAAAACCACCGTTTAAAGCCACTTTTATATCTTCAACATCCACATTGAGAGGAATTTAAAAGAGGTGGTTAGTTTTAAAAACATGTTTGTTTGTTTAAACTTTAACCAGTTTGTATCTAGCACATTTAATATCGGTCAAAAGTTTTATAAATTCAATATTACATTGAATTGTGTAGGCCCTTGAGTGGTGCACCACTAAACTCAATTAAGATTAGTCAAGTTTCAACTCAGAGAGCTTGGTCTGCGGCTGATGAACTGAAGCAGGGATCTGTGGGAATGAAGACCATTGAAGAGGTCCTAAATGCTGTAGAGGTAAACTAATGGAAGCATTCACTAATTAATTTATTTTTATATAAATATGTTAATGTTAGAAATTGATTAAAGTGCCTAATTGAGTTCTAAATAGATAGCTGCATGTTGGATTGCTGCAACTATTATTTCTATCAATGCTGGAAAGAATGATTGGCTCTACAAAGTATGTAGAAAGTGCCCAAAAAAAAAAAAATTAAAACTTCTACCATTAAAAGATATGAATTTAAGGATTGTGGACACAGCAAGAATTGCCTCAATCAGGTTAGGTATTTAAACTAGATAATAAAACTTATCACTAAATGACAATTTTTTTTAAATGGACAGCACTATAATATGAAGACTGTATTTCATTTTGAATTCTATTATTAGCTCTATAAAAACAAATAGAGAGTAAAACTTATAAAATACGAGTTGGATGATAGGTACAAGATTGAAGTGATTGTCTATGATGGTACTAGCAGTATGACTTTGCTCCTTTGGAATAGAGAGGCAATTCAACTTTGCAGAAAGAAGGCAGATCAAATCAAAGAAAAGAAAGTAAATGCACAATCATAATCTCATAACTTCAAAATGTTGATGTATCCATGTAAAGTAATTCACTAATTTTCCTTTTTGTGAATCTGATCGCAGCCTATTAGTGAGGTGGAATATCCCCCACTCTTGCTAACACATGTTTACTTATTTATTTTTCTAAAATCAGTTAAAATGTGTTCCAAATATCTTCATTTAAAAAAAATAATTAAAAAAATACAAATTAATATTAACCATTTTAAATTTTATATACTTATTTTTTATAACTAGATTAAACATCAATATAATAAAAGAATATTAACCACAATTCATGCAATTTGCGAAAAATTTTGTTATTTATATATGAGCTTATTTGCGCATAGATTAAGAAAATAAGAAATAAAATAGATTTATAAACCAGCATACACTAAGGGTCTAATAATATAATTAAATGTCACTTAGTATTCGTTATTTTTGTAACTTTAATATAAACTATTTTCATTTAAAGTTTTAATTTTTTGAATTGTATAACAGCAACACAGTGTAACAATATTTATTTAAACACACAAATATAATAGGTTTCATGTTTAAGGAGATTCTGTTAATATATATGGGCTAGAAAAATAATATTATTCAGCCTCTAAAGAGTAGATGATGAAATAATCTTATACACTCTACAATAAATTTTTATATAGGAAGACTTTTCTAAATTAAAAGCAACAACTATTAGTATCAATGAATAAGAATTAACAAAATTTTATAATGAATTAACATTTGTCTACGCACAAGTCTTACATTAGTATAATATATAATTAGAAAGGGAAAGTAACGAGGTAAAAAGACTAGAGAGGAAGAAGCAACCCAATGAGATGATGCAATAATCTAAAAAGGAGGAAGTTGAAGATTGTAAAAATTGATTAATCAATTTTTTGTTTAAATGATATTATGAAGTGTGATTGTTTATTATATAATATTTGTTCTTATATATTTTTATTTAATCTTTCTTAAAAATGTATAATAAGAACTTAAGAAATCATACTTAATAATATCACTTGAAAAATAAATAAATTGAGACAATTGAGACAATTTATCTTAAAATTATGAATGTTCATAAGGTAAATGAGTTGTTTGTAAAATATCAAATTCAAAGAGTACGAAGTCTCTTTAGCTTAATATTTGTTTTCAGCTATGTAATTAAATCAATCACAACATACTAATAGCAAAACATGCTAAGATTTTGCATTCAATTTTAACATAATTTTTAAGCATTACCACTCCACCATTTTTTAATTTTGAAATAGAGTTAAATATCGTGTAATGTAGCCTTATTGTAGAATTTGGTGTTTAACGCCGTTGTAGATGACAGCCAAGAGTAAATCAAACAATTCAAGTTGACAAGAGAGTAATTTAATAGTCTGATTTGTGTCATTCAGACAACATGTCTCCCATATAGCGGACCGCGCTTCATTTTTGCTCTCTATCACTCGTTCTCTCTTTTTCACATCTTTTTATCATTGAATATTCACTCTTACATATTCTCATCTCACTTTGAATATTCTCTTCTTCAAACCTCCAAGAAAAAGAAAGGAACTTCAGTCACCTCTTTCTTACACCGGCAAGAAGAAACCAACAATGTCGAAGAGACCTAAAATAAAAGATGTTGATCGTTATGAACTTTTCATTGTTAATTATTCTAATAATGTAAGTAAGTATTTTTTTTAGTTTTATAATTTAATAAAAATAATAATGATAATATTATAGATAATATTGTTTATAACAATTAAATGATAGTATTATAACATAACATATTGTATTTAGATGTTATGTATTACTGAATTTAGGTAATGTTGTTGATATGATATAGTGTATACACTAGGGAATATATTTTTGGGTGTGTTTGATCATAAGTATTAGAATTATATTTTAGATATATTTAAATTTTATTAATTATTGGTAGAAGCTAAATATAATTGTGGAATTTCTCTAATAATTTCATAGTTACTTTTAAACTCTTTTTTGCTATTATTATTGTAATATTTTCATTTGATATTTTGGTCTCCTTAAAATTGTTCAAACTTAATATACAAACTTAATATACAGTTCGATGAATGACATCTGTAAACAAGTTAAATATAAATTAAAAATATCTCTTGTATACTCGCTTTGTCAATTATGACTATATTTATACATCATGCTATAGATATATTTTGATTATTATACACACAAATTTATTCTTCTAATCTTCTCACTATACATGTTAATTTGTATAAAATATAATATAAAATTTATTCATACATCTTAATTTTAATTACTTCAAAATTAATATAATTTTACGTAAAATAAATTTTAATATTAATTTTAATTTTTTTTAAAATTGTACATATATAAATTTTTTATTTTTTAAATCACATGATAATATTTATTTTTAAATATATTTTATTTTATCTATAATAAGACACGTATGATATTTATTTCATTTCAAGACTGCTTTTACTTTGATAAAATGATAAGCATTAAGAACAATGTGAATTTTTTTTTTTAAAATATGATCTCTGTATATGTTAAAATTTCATTGCCGCCAATAACACAAGATTGGTCAGAGTTGTAAATGGCTTGGTATTGTGTAGATTATCTATAAAAACTAAATTTCTAGCTACACTGAAGAATTAATTAATTATTATTTTATTAGAACTATATTTCATATGCTTTACTAATTAATAATGTGAATGCTCAATTTTTTTAAAATAAAAGAAATATTTGAAGATTAAATTTTAATCCAAAATTTTGCATATACCTTCTAAATAACTATTCAAATGTCCCTACAAAAAATTCAAATGCAGAAGTCGTTTAATAAAATATAATTTCCCTATTTTGCCACTTATTTAAAA